>NC_065410.1:16900565-17202127 GCF_024362695.1 Pectinophora gossypiella | reverse complement strand
AGGGTTGAGGTTAGGTGCTATTAACAAATTGCAGTTGCTAGGAACCAGATATTCTTCCAGCAATTTTTCTTTAGTGTCTTTAAGCAGACCTTTAACGAGTATCTCTTGCCATCTACTCGCTACATCTTTGTGAATTGGTGGCCCCAGAGCAGTTTCACATCTAGGTGCGTCACCGAGAAGTTGTAAAATATCTCCTTCGAGTTCTTCTGCAACGATTGTTTCTGCGGTCGCATTATGATCTGCTATTACCGATGCTGTCGGAGGTGGTAACGGCGGCTTCGGCGGCGGCAGGAGCGGTGACGGCGGCGGCGGCGGCGGCGAGTCTGGCGGCGGCGGCGACTCCGGCTGGGACGGAGGAGACGCAGGCGCGTGCACAATCACTGGTAACGGGGATTCGCACTCTGCCTCCATTGGCGGCGGCGAATCTGAAGACTGACCTGTGGTGGACACGCGGTCATGTTAATGTTTTTTGTTTACGAAGGGAACAACCTGTAAGGCGGAGGCCCACAACGCTTTTTATTAACTGTCACGACAGAGATAACCTTTAAATCGGAAACTCACATCGCTAAAGAGTGATTCACTGGTCAAAATCATAGCAGACTATTTAATATTTATGGGTACTTACTGCTTAAATCGTCGTCTGAGGAGTAAATAACGCGGTTACGTTTTGTTTTGTTTATCAATTTTTCTTCCAACCGTCGTATTTTTCGCCTAATATAATCTTCATCACTATCTGCATGTTTTCTCTTCTTTCCCATCGTTGATAGAATGGAAAATAAGCAAACTTGAGCTATAAAAAAAATATATTCACTAAGTATTTTTCAATACGAAACAACACGTGCGAAGACTTGAGCACGGAAACACGGAATGAAGCTCGGTCGGTACCAATACCGGTAGTGTGGCGGCCGGTAGGTAGTATGCGACTGGTATTTTTTCGTCTACCCTACAAAAATAATAAAATAAAGTCTCTGAATACCGTGCAAGACTGATGCGTAGAAACACTACTACAACACGTTAATAATAAATCGCAAAGAATGAAGCTGTGAAACATAATTGCGCAGAGTTGCCGTTCTATACGTAGTATTTTTCCTCATTCCATGCTAGTGGGAGCAATGGCATCCTCGGGCATGAACATCAAATGCTACCAACTGTCTTCTGCTGCTGTCTCCTGGTGACTTGTTCTCTGGAGTCGGGTTTGTGTGAAGCGCATATAGCTATCCTTCTTCTTCTTCTATCGTGTGGGTTGAGAGGTGAATTACCAACCTCATTAACCCTGGTGTCAGGGTTATTATTGAGCCGCCAAAGGCCCCTGACATGGCTCATGTAACGACTGCTTACTTACATCAGTAAGTAGTAACTGGGACCAACGGCTTAACGTGCCTTCTGAAGCACGGATCATCTTTCTTATCTATCCTGATGTATTGGATATACTCGGTACATCGTGAGGAAATTTACATTCCCAATTAATGCTTTTCGGAGGTATGTGACCTAAACTTTATTGGGCAGGGTTTCCCTTCTCGGGTTAGAAGGTCATTTTCAGGTTTGGTAAGCCCTGTGAGAACGGGATAATGCTATAGGGAGATGATGATATACTTAGTAAATTATTAAATTACTAACACTTTATAGAATACAAATTATATATATAAACAAATACATTCCATTTAACCACAATTGTATCAACACACACATAATTTAAAAAAAATAAAAATAATAGTAGAGGTATAAGTAAAATATGTCTTCTAGATCACCAAACAAAAATGATGATGCAGGCAAAGTCCCCAGAATGTCCACGTAGGCACTATGCACCGACAAAATGCCACTTTGGACCAAAATTATTTATTTAAAATTATGTATTTTATGGATATAATTGTATCGTTTGTTCACCGTGACAATGACAATACATCCAACAATAATTCAATACACTTATACAATAGTAAGTATAAAATGAGAGACTGTACCAACAGTTTATAGCTAATAGAGCAGAATAGATATGTGCATGATTGTGTCGGTGGTGCGCCCGCGCATCGTCGTCAATGTTTGTGACCCGCACCTTAAGTAAGGTTAACTAATTGATACCGCCGACGACAGGGGCCGTAGTGATGCTACTAATGTAATACCAAGATATAGTACTTCTTAACAGTTACACATACTCACACAGTTAACAGTTACGTTGATCTAACAAAAGATTCGGCGAGGTGTCGGTACTTATTTCATCTTGCAATGGTTGTGCTTCTGACTACCCCAATTGGGATATAGTCGTGAGCTTATTTTATATTGTAACAGTTACAAATCCTAGCTTCAGTGTCTAGGAAACTTTTGATAATGTCATTTGTCAGGAATATTCCTAAGAAATGAAAAGAAATATATATAAAAAAGAATAACGGAGCTACTTCAATACCCATGAATCATCATGGTGATTTCCGCATCCCAAAATCCCATGAATTTTATCACTGTCACTGTCGTTTTTTTAAGATCGATTTTTGTCGTATTAACTTGTTTTTTTTTCACACACGCGTTGGAGCAGGGCCATGGAGTATGCTTCAAACCCCCTCAGGTTGATAGAGGGGATTCTTGTACCCAGCAGTGGGACGTATATAGGCTGTTTATGTGTATGATAAATTTTATGACGTCATTATGAGTGGGTCAGGACGATGGCACGTTAACCAATCATTTGGCTACTTGACATCCAAGAGATACTTTTTACGAAACGTCAAAACGAAAGTTTCCTTTCGAGTTGGTACGAAAATACTGTCCTGTGACGTCACCTTTCAAGTAAAGGAATCAAGGAATAGAAATGGATTGGCATGGATTGGTAGTCAAGGAATTGGCCTTTGATAGACTGGAATGGAAAATGCTACACCGACAAGAGCATACTCCACCACGCTGCTCCACTGCGGGTTGGTGAAGGTGATTTTTACGGCTAATAGCCGGGACCAACGGCTTAACGTGCAAGCACGGAATCATCTTACTTTTTCGGAAAATCAGGTGATTCAAGCCTGAAAAGTCCTTACCAAACAAAGGGCAGTCTCACAAATTGATTTCGACAATGTCCCCATCGGGAATCGAACCCGGACCTCCAGATCGTAAGCTTAACGCTCTAACCACTTGACCACGGAGGCTGTGCTGCTGCATTAAAAGTAAAATGAGGTTGATTCTTGATCATCTTAGACTGGGTTCCATTTCTGGATTGTAGTCGTAAGACCGAATGTTCTTTTAAAATCCAAAACCCAATGTTTAACTATTGTGTCTGGAAATCTCGGCGTTAAGAGGTTAGGTTTTTATAATTTATCTTTGTCCCTGTTTGGTATTTACCCTATTTGTCGGAATATGCAGCCCGGTCGCCTTGGTTGCGAGTTACACGTGCCGCTATAAATATTATACTATACAAATAATACACTATGTACTTCCATGTTACAACATATGGTACTGTTTTGCAAAATATTCGCGACTTTAATTTACGTAAGTATTATGGCATTGACAGCGACTCCCCAAACGTCGATTGCTGGTTTATTTCCCAAAAATAACATTTTCGGATTGAAAAGCTGACTTCCAAACGTTTTTTTCCATAATTGTATTATAATCGCTCGACGTAGCAGAGGGAAAATAAAGGGTACGCGCTGTAGAGCAGTAAGGAGACGCGCCGTAGGGAGAATCGACGTGCGGGGAGTCGCTGTCTACGCCTTAGTTAGTTAGTTAGTGGGCTCTGTTTTCCGCATTTAGACTCTAAGATGGCCCATTATGCGTGCTATTGTGGGGTACGTAAGTCAACCTAACTCCTTAATCATAATCATTTATTGCAAGTCACAGTTTTACATCCTTCCACAAGCTCAGCAGCCTCCTGGGGTTTTCACAAGCTTCACGGAGCGACCCCATTCCTTTGAGGATTTTTGCCCGTTGTGTTGACACTCCCGTGCATTCCAGGAGTGTCTACGCCTAAGTTCCACGTTACTGTCTAGAGACTTATATACTTAGCTGCTATAAATGAGAACGTACTGTACTCTCATATTAACTAATCTACATTCATATAAATTGTCGCTCCGTGATATAAGTTGGCTATGTGCGTATTATTAATACTCCATTCCAGATTGATAATACCAACATAGTTTGGCGAAATATTTGTACTAAATTCATTCTTGTAAGTATTGTTACACTGTGTCTGTAATACTGTAATTTCTTTAATGTATAATATGGACTTTTAATATAGAGAAAGAAAGCTCTTGTGAAGTCACTGAGCTAAGTAAGTACACAGGTGAACAAATAATGTTTTGTAAGTAATGAAAATACTGCTGATATTATACATTTTTTCAACACGGTAAGTAAACACTTCCGTGTAGGAAATTACATACCAATTGTTCTCATCTTTTCTAATATTGATTCTGTAGCTAAGCTACTAATTTAAATTTGATAAAAGATATTGATTATTACTGATATATATGACTTAGGCGGTTATCAGACAACTTGGTCGTTTGGCGGTCACAGTTAGGGGATTTTTGTAGCTATTCACCGCGCGGCGAGGCAGAATCAGACACGGTTGGCTTGAGTGTCGGAATATGTAGTAAAAGTCGACGGTTTAGTATTTTCTCCAACATTTCTGTACCTTCTCTCGCGGCTATGAAGACAAGCTCCCCATCACTAGAGGAAGCGGCCGCGCTGCATGAATTGAATTACCGCGGCAGGTCGCGCGTGGGCGGTGTCGCGCTCATACACGTTACCACGAGATCATGCACCTACTACGATAACTCACAACAACTAGAAATGGTTTATTTTTAACGTAGAATTGTCAAAGAATACTCAGACATCATCATCATCAGCCGTACGACGCCCACTGCTGGGCATAGGCCTCCCCCAAGGATCTCCACGACGATCGGTCCTGCGCTGCCCGCATCCAGCGGCTTCCCGCGACCTTCAATACTCAGACAAAAGTCAAAATTCTAGATTCCTTGCTTCACGATAATTGGGCCATTAAGTTATTAATGTAAGTAAATTGGTGCCCCTGGCTCAGACGGTATCACGAATCGTGTCCTTAAAAACTTCGGTGCTCCCCTCATCTGCTTACTAACGGCAATATTCAACGTCGCCATGAGCAACTGCGTCTTTCCACAGCAGTGGAAAGAAGCAATTGTAATTGGTATACCAAAGCCTGGGAAACCTAAAAACGAACCTTCCAGTTACCGCCCTATAAGTCTCCTCAATACCATGGGGAAGATTTATGAGCGGCTCATATTTGCTAGATTACGGGACTACGCCGAATCCAATAGTCTTATTCCACCAGAGCAGTTTGGTTTTAGAACCAAACACTCCTGCGTTCAACAAGTGCACCGTATTGTTGAACATATCTCCAGTAGATTAAACTTAAAAAAACCTGTCGCTACGGGAGCGCTCTTCTTCGATGTGGCGAAAGCGTTCGACAAAGTCTGGCACAACGGCTTGATCTACAAGCTTTATTCACTGGGAGTGCCAGACCGTCTCGTGCACATCATACGAGACTTCCTCTCAAATCGAACCTTTCGCTACCGCGTGGAAGGGACGCTCTCGTCACCGCACCCGATACATGCCGGAGTCCCACAAGGCTCCGTCCTCTCCCCTTTACTATTTTCATTGTATACTAGTGACATTCCCAAATCCCCTAATACCGAATTAGCTTTATTTGCGGATGATACAGCCATCTATTCTTCGTGCCGTGGTCGAATTATGATGACCGGAATCCTCCAACGCGCGGCCAATGCCTTGGGCAAGTGGTTTCGCAAATGGAGAATCGAGGTAAACCCGGAGAAAAGTGCAGCGGTGTACTTTTCAAAGGGCTATTATAACACGCCACGGTCACGCCGTCAACTTAAAATCATTAAGATGTTTGGCAAGCCGATCCCTTGGGAGGAGCAAGTCAAATATCTCGGCGTAGTCTTAGATAGACGTCTTACTTTCAAGGCCCATATCAAACGTGTGCGCGATCGCGCCGCGTTTGTAATGGGCCGTCTTCACTGTCTCCTTAACAAGCGAAGTAAATTGTCCCTTAGGAATAAGGTCAAAATCTACACGACTTGCATCCGTCCGATCATGACCTATGCAGGGGTAGTTTTCGCTCATGCGAGTCCCTCTCAAATCCACCGTCTACAGGTAATACAAAATCGTTTCATGCGGAAAGCCACGGGAGCTCCGTGGTTCCTTCGCAATGAAAATCTGCACATTGACCTAGGTCTGCCAACCATTGCCCAATGGCTCAAATTAGCTTCCAAACGTTTTTTCGATTCTGCTCCGCACCACCCAAATCCCCTGGTAGTTGCGGCTTCCGATTACATCCCGCTTAGGGACGGTACTGAAAAGTATCGGCGTCCGAAGGACGTAATATACGATCCCGACGACCCGATTACTCTAGCCATAGAGGCAGCCAATCAGCTCGCGACACCAAACACTTCAGGACCCCGATACCGACCCCGCCGGCGTGGTCGACGATTTCCCTCATTCAGCGCTTATCGCTATCGACCCACTAGGGTCGATTAATTCTTTCAAATATTTTTCCTCTCAGACGACGCCCTGAGCCGAGGTTCGCGCCCAACTGGGCACCCTCAGGCCTGTTGTCTTAAACGTTGTACCGGGTGAGAGCCTTCAGCGCTCCCCATTTGTCCGGCCAAGTAGTTAATGCCATCTGCGGCAAATCTACAATAAGTCACGTCAAAAAAAAAAAAAAAAAAAAAAAGTAAGTAAATTGGTGACTATTAGAAATTCGCTGAGTTTTATAATAGAATTGAGTGCTTAAAGTAGAAAGGGGTTGAGTCGGCCCACCAGCAACAACAATACATGTGAAATATCTAAGAGACCTTGTGAAGGAGCTATGAATATAAGCTAAGATCCTTAAGGAATATGAGTTAGAGCCTCATTAATTGTCGGTTCGCATTTATAACCCTGTACAAACACAAAACGTGTCACAAAATATTAAAATTTTATGAATACCTAAGTATAAACTGAGATAAGATAAGATAAGATAAGATAAGATAAGATAAGATAAGATAAGATAAGATAAGATAAGATAAGATAAGATAAGATAAGATAAGATAAGATAAGATATTTATTGCATTCCTGAGATTTGTTTTTTTTTTAGGGGAGCGAGAGGTGTTGGCGTCAGATCTGGCAACCCCCGTTGCCTAGGTATTGTTGATTGTATGGCGCATAGCAACGGGGATGTAAGTTAGGTTTTTTTATATTATTATAATTTTGTGATCTTTTACTCTTTATTATACATTAATACTGAGTTGGTCATCTGTCATTTCGCTCGTTAATATCGATATACGTGTTTATGTATAAAGTGAGATGAGAATGACTTCAACACTGGTAGTAGCGACCGCCTTGTTGAAGCAATTAGATCATTGTTTCTCAAATACAGAGACAATGCGATGAGTAACACTCACATGTAGATACCAACATCATTATTATTGTTGTTGACCACACTGTAAGTTTCCATTTACATTTCAACAGAAACTGTAAATATGTAAACTAAATTTCTAGTATCGATGGCATTTTATATCCTTTGGAGTTTTGATTTACTTCTTCTTCTATCGTGTGGGTTGTGAGGTGGAGTACCCACCTCATCTACCCTGGTGTCAGGGTTACTGTTGAGCCGCCAAAGGCCCAGGCTCATGTAACGACTACCTACTTACATCAGTAAGTAGTAACCGGGACCAACGGCTTGACGTGCCTTCCGAATCTTACTATCGGACAATCAGGTGATCACCCTGTAATGTCCTAACCAAACTAAGGGCCACAAAGTAATTTTTGTGATATGTCCCCACCGGGAATCGAACCTAGGACCTCCGGATCGTGAGCCCAACGCTCAACCACTGGACCACGGAGGTCGTCCTTTGATTTACTGTTGGGATGGAGTAAAAGACCCGCGACTGTACACTCCGGATGTTTAGGCAGATTGTCCAGGGTCGCATCTCTTTTCTTTTCTCTTCAGTTATGTGTTATTACGAGTTTTGTTTTATATTTGTTACTGTGGTGCCCCTATAATAAACGTTTCTTTCTTTCTTTCTTTCTTTCTTTCTTTCTTTCTTTCTTTCTTTCTTTCTTTCTTTCTTTCTTTCTTTCTTTCTTTCTTTCTTTCTTTCTTTCTTTCTTTCTTTCTTTCTTTCTTTCTTTCTTTCTTTCTTTCTTTCTTTCTTTCTTTCTTTCTTTCTTTCTTTCTTTCTTTCTTTCTTTCTTTCTTTCTTTCATTGGAAGTAATGGAAACTTACAGTTTCCTTTGTCAACTCGTCAAAGGTACCCTATATGTATAACATAGTTCAGTTCTTATCAGGTATGTATTTTTATATCACTTAAGGGGCAATGAATACGTTTTTACAATAAGATTCCAATTGACATTCAGAATTTGCCTTTCGACTGTTTTAAGACAGTGGTTAAACAGAAACTTTGCAAAAAGGTTATTATAAGGTTAGTGATTATTTAGAAGATATGAATGCATGGGATTAACTGTCTGAGAACTGATATTAGACAGCTAAATTACTCAATTGTATAATATTTTATTTTTTTTGTAAAGAACGTCTAGGGCCCTGTGCCGAGGTTTTTCTTGCAGCTTCTTTTCCCCGGCTATACAGGTTGTGAGAAGCTGTAGTAGTTTTAGGCGGTTGAGACGTTCGTTATGTTAAAATTTGACGATTCAAAGTATAACTATGTTACCTACTGAAAATAGATAATTTTGGAATTTGAAAATCTCTCAGCCCTATCTCAATCTAGGACACTATGGTAGCGCGATGGCCATTTTGGTGGTACAAAAAGTGCAATTCCATAAACGCTACCAACAAGACACCACAGATAAATACGTGGTGTTGTTGGCGCTACCATGTCCCAGTGAGTTATAGCCTTTAGTCCAGTAGATAAGTCATGTTTTACATGTCACTTGAATCTTACGTTTTGTTTTTCTGGGATTTTTTCGCAAATATGTTTTCCCTTGCTTGCCGTGCTGCTGCTTGTGCTGTCAATAAAAAAAAACAGGCCTGGTGAGAAGAACAGCAGGAAGCTGATCCGTGAGTGTTTCCCTTTTTATCTTCAAGCCGGCCTATTTTCAGGTCAATAGGGACAGCGCAAGTGGTTACGATTCTGTCTTTCCTTCATCTACTTTTTTACATTTGTTTTTTCTTATTTTCAACCGCAATTAAGTTAGGATTACTCGCTACATCGCCGATAGTTCTTAACTCCAATATATTATACCTGTAATAGAATAATGGATGTACCGCGTGCAGGCGAGGTTGGCTTGCTGCTGTTTATTTATTTATATCCTTGCTGCTGTTCAATGAAAGAGGCTCTGGCGACCCACCAATACGCACTGGACCAGCGCGATGGGCTTATGGTCCAAACCCCCCAATATGACCTCAACACTTGACCCTTGGGGGAGGCCTATGCCCAGCAGTGGGCGTCGTACGGCTGATGATGATGATGATGATGATGAATAGAATAATGTAACATGTCAAAAGAAGTATTATTATGCAAAGTTGTGACATATCATTCCGTACATACAGAAATTCAAATGTCGATGGAGCATAATCTTCATTTAATGTGTTATGTGTGTATTGACTTGTGTCAGTTCGATTTTTGAGTCACAAAACAGATAAGGTTGATATTTCTTGCGCACTCGGACAAAACACACCTCTAATGACTTAAAGGCATATCTGTCATTATATCTACATTCAACGTAACAATTACATCAATTCTTTCGTACATAATTGCATTGTCATATAACTTTGCACTGATTTGTAATCAGACAATGAATTGCTATTAATTAAAGGACAATTATTTTTTTCCTCTTTAATAACTACGTAACGTTATGAGCCGGTATGCTGGAAGGGGTTAATACACTTGCACTTGATTGTGTTAGATCCGGTTAATGTTAGCTTAACGTTAACAAAAACACGTTTTATTTCAATAACTTCCATTTCGGGTAAAAATCGAGAACACATTTTTTTACCAGGATTAAAACTAGCTTGTATATCGCGAGGTATGATTAACAGAACGTGGTTTTCCCTGTAAGGCGACGGTATATGTTATATCTTAATAATCTACAGATTGTGAAGAAAAAAACTGCATGAGTTTTATTAAATTACGCTAGAATTTACGATAACGCCCACCTGGGCACCCTCATACACAGCGCTCTTCATTTGTCCAGCCAAGTATTTAAAGCCATCTAAAGCAAATCTATCAACAATAAATCACGTTAAAAATATTGGTACAAAAATGTAATTTTCGTCTCCCTGGTGTTATTGCGTTTATCACAGGGTCCGTCTACCTAAGCTTAGCATAAGTGTAATACAAATATATAAATAAATAATCCAACCCGATGTGTGCGTCACTCCCGCGCACCACAGATGAGTAGCAATGATTATAATATGTAGAGCTAGGCGACGGACAGACAGACAGGCGGATAAAGTCACCTGAACTATCCTGATGGGCAGATTAACATGCTTTGTGCTGCGATATGTCCGACCATTGTGTCAAAATTTGTTTGTGCTTTGATTGACTATAGTGTGTGCTGGTTATGAGGGTCTAGGTGACCACGGTGATTCGTGTTGGATATTTGTGGTCAGATTAAGTAGTCGAGAGATGCGAGGATACTTATCTTTGTCTTTGTAGCTCTACACACCGGCTATACTTTTTTTTTGACGTGACTTTTTGTAGATTTATCGCAGATGGCATTCACTACTTGTAGGGAGCGCTGGTAAATTGTAATAAAACCCCACACAAACAATTGAATGAACTGTATTACTTAGGATATTAATTAAATTACAAGATCCAAACATTGAGACGCGTTGGCTTGCTAGCGCTAGAGATGTGACTGACCATACGTAAATGGTAGACTATTAGGTATGTCCCATACACTACTTGGACGGACAAATAGGAAGCGCTGAGAGCTCTCACTCGGTACAAAGTTAAAGACAACAGGGTGTTCAGTTGGGCGAGAACCTCGGCTCAGAGCGTCGACTGGTAGGATTACCTATATTTGTAAGAATGAACATAACTGTACGCCGGCGGGGTCGGTATTTGGGACCTGAAGTGTTTGTTGTCGCGAGCTGATTGGCCGCTTTTACTTTTCTTTTACAGCGGATAAGAAAATGACAGGTAGGTATAACTTATAATAAAATTACATGGCGTCTGCAGGAATTAGCACCATTATCTCTTATTTACCGTTCGTACAGAAAGTAGTTCGTGTCTTGACTTGCAACGATTTCCCAGCAAATACGAAACATTACTTAGAAGCAGCTCAACAAACAGATTTGGGCGTACAGCAATAAGGTTGATCGGTTGATGGTCGCTGAATAATTGAACCGCGGTCGGTGCTCGGTGGGCGGTGGGCAGACAACACGACGTGGGAATGTACCACCTGACGCCCCCGATGTACTAGGGTGGCGTGGAGAAATGTGCTTCTGTGCAACTGCGGTTGACAATACTTCTTTATTTTTTAAACTTACATACATACCTGACTTTGAATTCATATTTGGATCATAGATAATTGACATCACATGGATTCCAAACAAACAAACACTTCAACACCCCGATACCGACCCCGCCGGCGTGGTCGACGATTTCCCTCATTCAGCGCTTATCGCTATCCCACAGACCCACTAGGGTCGATTAATTCTTTCAAATATTTTCCTCTCAGACGACGCCCCAAGCCGAGGTTCACGTCCAACTGGACACCCTCAAGCCTGTTGTCTTAAATTGTGTACCGGGTGAGAGCCTTCAGCGCTCCCCGTTTGTCCGGCCAAGTAGTTAATGCCATTTGCGGCAAAACAATAAGTCACGTCAAAAAATAAGAATACTTATACCCGTAATTTCTAATGCAAAGTGCAAAGCCACAAGTACTCAGAAGACATCTTCCAGTTACTTCTGTTTTTCGATATATGGTCCTAAGATGGAAATTATGAACATCATACAAGAAATGTTTTGTTAATGGAGAATATCCAAGGGAAAGTCTTCAATGTTACCAAGTATATTCACCGGCCCAATTAATTAATGCCAAATCTACAATAAGCCACGGTTATGATCGGGCTGGCCAAGTAAATATAATATGTCGATATTGCATCCTGAAAGTTACGGGAAGTCTTACGAAACTCCAATTATTCCGTTATTAAACCATTTTTATTGAGTTGAAAACACAATTGAACTATAAGAAAGTGTAACGAAAACTAACGCCATTATTTCAACCCCTACTTAATACTATTTTAATGTAGGTACTTGATATCTACTCAAGATTCGTTAAATATTATTACTTATTTGTATTTATTTCGAGGCTCCACTTAAATTTTCACGCCAGTAGCTACTAAGAGGGTTCGCAGGAGGGGGTATCTTGTAGAAATGTCGCGAGCTCTTCACCGGCCGTGGGGCTGAACTGTCGAGTGTTTCTCATAATGATTTCATATGTTACGACAATCATGCTTCGTTACTCTAATTTACGTGAGACTGTGACATACTATAGTTGATTTTAGACGAACGTTAGGTATTATTTTTTAAGGCCTTATCATCAGGAGACTATAAGTATCAAAAGTGTTAAGATCAGTACGATGAGCCACCAATTAATACTTGACCAGTCATCCTAGTGGTGACAGACCGCGAACCGAGCTAAGTTAGTTTAGCTTAGCTCAGCTTAGTTTATTTTGACTTAGTTTGACAGGACTATAATTAGCTCTATCCCTTTCTTGTACTTATCGTAAGTGCAGGACGGCACTCATTTAAGAGCTGTCGAACTAAAATTGGGTTAAGTTTGTGTGCACCCGAATGGGCACCAATGTATTTTAAATATCATTTTTATTAATAATATTAGTTTTATTTTATTTATTAGGACATTGATAATTTTAATTTTATTTGATTTTATATAATTTTATTTTAATTTAATTTATCTAATCTAATGTACTTATAATTATTGATATTAATCTGAAATAAATAATTTGAATTTAGCTCGCCTACCTGACGCAGTTTTCCATAATATTTGCATAAAACTAAGAAACCCCAATGGAGCGTCAATGGGAAGTGACTAGAGCGTCAGCTTTGCAATCTAAGCATTAACTAATTTAGCGAAGCTCGCGGTATGCAACCGGGATATAATCTGTCATCTCCACAGAGTTGCTTTTGTGGGGAGTCCACCAGTAATCTATTTGATTAAGGTTTTGTGAAGTAAACATAGTTCTATTCTATTTCATTTAGACTTTCATTTACCCGAATACCAACACGGTCGTATCATGTAAATAAGAATTATGTTCGACAACACGAAACTCAAGTATTAATGAAGGAAGAGTCCCCAACAAGCTAAATAACAGTTTTGAGCCGCTTTCCGGAAAATTACGGAACGATTTGCCGCGGTGGGCCTCGGTAATGAAGGCTTGTTCCGACGTTTAATCGCTTGCATACTACAGACGATTATTTTATTATGGACAACAAGAACGAGGAACGAATCCTGGTTAACACGTTCCCGTACAAACCTAGTACATTGCTTGTCAGGTTTCAAAGCTGTAGGAATGGGAAGCTAGTTAAAATGTCAATGGTTGAGCGGCGAGGCGGTGTTGTCGCGTTACAAAAAATACCAGGGGCGCAGGACGCGTGAGAAGGTGATCAGCTGACGCTGGCCCGATCAAACGGAAAAAAACTGTTTTAATGTTGTGGTCATAGTTTATTTCATTACCCTCATCAGTAATGTATGCGCGGTGTGGGGAACTTTAATTGTCTGTAATTACGGTTTAAGTCATAGTTTACTGTAAAGTAAGGAGACATTTTTATTTTTCGAAATAGCCAGGTAGATTACAAGGGGACGTGCCGTGGCCGATACATATTGCTACGATAATTTGCTTCGCCTTGAAATTTTTAACGGGGAATTTTATCTATTTTACCTTTACTTATCTATACAAGAAACCGATAAGGAATGTATTTGTTCAAACCATTAGCATTAGAATACGTGCAAAATGTAATATTTAGTGTCTACTTTATTGTCAATCAGTTCAGTCTAATACTGTTATATTAACTTTGATGGTTGAAGTTAATGTAGAGTAGGTTACCTGTCTACTAAGTTTTTTTTTTTGCCTGGTAAATATATCAAAAATATGTACCTAACGGAGAAAAATAATACTATACCTATGACAAACTAGAAGTAGAAGGAATGTAGAAAGATAATATCAACTATTGCATACAATTAACCTAAATATAACCACTAATTAGAGACATCGCTTAATAAGAGGGTAGTAAATACTGGTGTAAGCATCAAAATTATTCTGACCCCTCACTTATAGACCCGAAATCGAATTTGAACAAACTGGAGTGTATAAAGACAGTCTAAATGAAATGTCAGGGGTCTTCGAATAGTGGTTAGGTCGACGATCGCGGTGGAGGCATCAGCGCACTGGTCACATCGCGACGTGTGTTTAGTGTATTAATATTTATCCGGGAAATTGGCCAACATTACGACATCCAAAGACAATGATTAAATATTGACGGCGTTGGACGGTGCGGGTATGGACTCGCCGAACGTAGTCGAACGGTCTAATGTTGGCACTATTGAATGGGAATGTTCGGTCTCACGTTGATGTAATAAAAAACTTTAGGGTTGAAAGTGTGTGATAAAATGTTGATGTTAGTTAGATTAAATACTAAGTACTGTTGCCCGCGATTTCGTGAAATTTACGTCTGTAAAAATCAAGTACAGGTAATCTGCTAATGGATCTTACAAAGATTGAAAAGTGAATTTATCGTGATGGCAAGTAATTTTTACCCATGTATTTCCAAGGCTGAACCACAATAATGGCACATTATGAAGTTGTTGTGCGTTGGCGGATCACTGCAGACAGCGATTTTGCGTGAACGCTCCCATATATCGCCATATGTTTGAATCCAACGCGCGACGCGCCGTTTCCCATGATCGGCGTCGCAGAAAACAATAATGTGTAATATACAGACGAACACAATGTGGAGTGTGTACCGGACAATATCGTGGAGGAAGGTAACTCGCGACTGTCGAGCTGATACAATATTTATGCCGTAATGGCGGCCCGTTGCGTACCCGGACGTATTACTAAATACCCGACTCAGTAAATGACGGTAACATTTAGAAAATAACCGCGTTATTTACGAATTAATTTAATATTCTACTTGTTATTTCTTTTATTTGGAAGTATCAACGTTTATTATTGTTATATTTCGTGAAACGCGACTCTGAAGTCTCAGAACTCTAAAATGAGGTTATTCCGACTTAGTGTTTAAGCAGAAGTAACCTTTGTCCATTGGCTGAAAGTTAGGTATACCTATTGATAAGATATTAATATATTTTGAATGACTCGTCATTCGCTATACCTGCGAGATTCGAATCAAATTCCAATTGTGTGTTTTGCCAATACTGTAATAATATACTATCAAATCAATTATCAAGAAAGTATAAAATATTACTAAATCCGATAGGCATTAGCGAGCTATTAACAAAGGGCACAACAATTTTACAGTCCAAAGTTCAATGTACATAGATTAACAACAGTTGAATCTAGATATTGGACTGAGGACATTGATCGCATGATGTTACTTTTAAGTAGGATTTTCCGTAAAACGTCAGAGTAGGCATAGCAAATCATATAATAATTATCTATTAAGTGTGATGTGATTTGTGATAGGTGTGACACACACCTGTCTGCGTGGTGTAGAGGTGACATGGCATCTACGTTTTACTGTTTTATTGTAGTTATGATTTCCTTACAGGACAGGACAGACCGGAGGCGCGAAGTCACCTTAAGATACAACCAACTATCAGTAAATAGAAGCCTTAGACCAGCGGCTTCCCGTGCCTGCCCAGGCACAGATCATCTTACTTTCGGACAATCGGGTGATTTGCATGCAATGTCCTAACCAAACTGGGTATCATAAATTGATTTTCATGATATTATGTCCCCAGCGGTATTCGAACCCTGAACCTCTAGGCTAGGTCGTGAGACCACCGCTCAACCACTGGACAACTGCCTAAAGACCCCTGACAAGACAACTGTGTAAAGTAAGTATGAAGGAATTTGTGATGATAAAGATCTCTTGTGATATCGAGCGTGGAAATCAAAGCGAGAAATGTTACACAAAACATGCACATACCAAAACAAACTATGATTGGCAGGCGGCCGCAGCGGCGGCGGTAGTGGTATCGGGGAGTGTGCGCGGGCAACGCAGTGGTCTCCAGTAGATATAACCAATGTGACAACTAAGGTTTTATACAAGCTGACACAACGAACGCGCGTAACATCTGAGTTTAAAAGTATGGTACTTATCAGGTATAGACCCAATTGAACTATTTCTAGCTTTTTTTTTTGACGTGACTTATTGTAGATTTGTCGCAGATGGCATTAACTACTTGGCCGGACAAATGGGGAGCGCTGAAGGCTCTCACCCGGTACAACGTTTAAGACAACAGGCCTGAGGGTGCCCAGTTGGGCGCGAACCTCGGCTCAGGGCGTCGTCTGAGAGGAAAAATATTTGAAAGAATTAATCGACCCTAGTGGGTCGATAGCGATAAGCGCTGAATGAGGGAAATCGTCGACCACGCCGGCGGGGTCGGTATCGGGTCTATTTCTAGCAACGCTTCTTCTCAGCCATGTAGCAATTGCAATTGTAGTATAGAAGCAGGAAAGTGAGTTTTGACATACTGGAAGTTGAATTTTATTCGCACTTGTGAACCTTCTGGTTGCAGGTGTCTATGGGCGACGGTATTTCCTTTCGATCAGGCGATCCCTCTGCTCATTTGCCACCACACCTGATGGTAGATGACGAAGCGGCCTTGATGCACCATACGTACTTGTGTACCTATATGGTGAACGCATAAACCATTCAAGCTTTTCAGACTGAACAAGTAAGGAAAAGGCAGTCAGGTTAGAGTAGTATTTTATGTTTATTTTTATTTATTTTTTAAAGAACGTCTAGGGCCCTGTGCCGAGGTTTTTCTTGCAGCTGCTTTTCCCCGGCTATACAGGTTGTGAGAAGCTGCAGTAGTTTTAGGCGGATGAGACGTTCATTATGTAAAAATTGACGATTCAATGTGTAACTACGTTCCCTACTGAATAAAGATATTTTTCAATTTGAATTTGAACCAAAATTCCTGCATTAGAAATAAAAGGTATTGTTTTATTGTATAGCTGTGAAACTGTCAGTATAGCACACGGCGGGTGTAGTGTCGGTAGCCGCGCGCGCGTGAACTGTCAAAATGTTCAACCGAGTCACGCGCGACCTCTCACCTCACAGCTAAACCATCTCTATCTGTACACACACATACATAGCTCACCTCCACCGGTAGACTGGTATAAGGACCCTCCTCACAGCGCGCCACGGTTCCTGCGACATCGAAACATATGAATTGGTAGGTAACTGAATTACCCAGATGAGACACCGAGAGTCCGCGCCTCGTAAAACGCCCCGTGGCCGTGGGCTACCGTCGCAGTATTTTCATAAAATTATTATAATGTCTTGTCATTTAGTCCCATTGCAATCCGCGGGACTTTTTTCATGGCGCCTACTACACTTTTTGCGAAACTTCAAACGTAGATATTTATGGAATTTGGAATAACGACGTCAAGAAATGGCCAAATTTCAACTCTCTGTTACGGGGTTACAATACTAGCGTCCTTACTGCAGGTATACCTATCGCAGACCAATACGATATCGAATCGAGCTGTGAGGAGGGTCGCTAAGAATTATAATAATTTGTTTGCGGTTACCTCTCACCTCAGCCCGAAGCGAAAACCATCCTTAAAGTGAGTGATATAGAAGTGATCGTTTGAAGTGTTATTTTTTGTTTGTTTGTGGTGAGTGAGGTGTTTGTGTTGCGCCGGCGCAGCGGTAGGAGGTCACTGAGGTGGCTGTGAGATGGACGTATTTAGAATGACTGTTCACGTGCCAGAGGTAATATTTTGGAGATCTGGTGCAATTTGATTAGGAACTACTGTTAATATAATGCCGATGATCTGAAGCTATTCTTAGATTTTCATTTTGACCCCAATCCAAAATGTATGAAGAAACCGTCAATTTCAAGCATATAAGAACGTCTACGCTGTTCTGGGGGCGAATAAAAAACATAGAACACGTTCAGCTGCTTGTCTTCCAGGGCATGTCGCAAAATCCGACAAAAGGATTGTGTCCTCTCTAACATGATTGACGATAGTGTAGTGTCCAACTAGTCAAATCAGTTACTTTTTACTAGACATCAACGAAATTACTACGGAAATTGTATAAAAAAGCAAGTACCGTCATAGAACAACGTGATAAAATGTCGGACTTATTATTACGTTAATAATTAAAGCACATAATGGCCCCGATTCCTGCAGACACCGCCTAATTTTATTTTAAGTTATATCCGTCATTATCATATCCGTCGAAAAGGAAAGGGACGGATGATTCACAGCTCTTAATTTTAGGAAGAATGAGTAAATGAATGAATAAACCGGGCGAATCAAAAGGTACGTCGCTGGTATGCAATCCGTTTGACGTGCTGTCTACTTAACTGTGTCGGGTTATTGACGGATGTAAAATTTTTAGACGGTTGGTTTAGATTTGTGCTTAAAATTGACGTGTGTTCCATAAATTTTAAGCTTGTCGATTACCCGTCCCTTTCCTTTTCGGCGGATAAGAAAATGACAGATATAACTTAAAATTAAATTAGATGGTATTTACAGGAATTAGCACCAATAACGGGTTCTTACCGCGTTTAAATGGGGATATGAGACTCCCGATATTTCGAAACTGTTACGTTTATTATTACGTTTTTCTTGATTAAAATTCTTATATAAGTTAAATAGAAAAAAAGGATATGTTTTTCCTTCTTTTTCTTCTTCTCTCGTGTGGGTTTATAGGTGGACCACCAACCTCAACAATCCTGGTGTCAGGGTTACTATTGAGCCGCCAAAGGCCCCAGTAATTAGTAACCGGGACCAACGGCTTAACGTGCCTTCCGAAGCACGGAACGGACGCATAACGACGCTCATGTTTCATCTCATGTTTTTCATTAGTTTTATTTAGTGATCAAATTTCATAATTTATTTTGGAACTAGTACACGATCGAATTGTTAGGTGTGATAGACTGATCCCTGGTCACCGTAAGTGTCACCTTGACTTCGTAGCAACAGTACACAAGTTGTTTTTAAGTACTTGTGGCCCTGCCCACTCCATTAGGGTCTACGGGTGTGAGCTTATGTATGTATAAGAACTAGATATTCGTTATTAGCTACGTAGGCATGCCGACAGCGGGCGAGGTGTCGGAGCCATCACCAAGATGAGTTATCCTGACAGACGGTGGTCGCATGCCTCGCCGCCTCGGTATGGACTGTCCGAACAAATACCCAACATACACACATATCTTCACGCACTGTCTGGACAGTCTACATACATTTTTATTTCTATCATTATAGTTTTTATTCATAAACCTGAAATTAATAATTATTCCTATTAATGACATAAAATATAGTTCACTGTGGCCTCTGCTGTCCAGTGGTTGAGCGTTGGTCTCACGATCCGGAGGCCCCGGGTTCGAATTCCGGTGGAGACATATCACAAAAATCACTTTGTGATCCCTAGTTTGATTAGGACATTACAGGCTGATCACCTGATTGTCCGAATGTAAGGTGATCCATGCCTCGGAAGGCACGTTAAGCCGTTGGTCCCGGATACTACTTACTGATGTATTTAGTCGTTACACGAGTCAGGGGCCTTTGGCGGCTCAATAATAACCCTGACACCAGGGTTGATGAGGTTGGTAATCCATCTCATAGTCCACATGATAAGAAGAAGGTCACGTCTGTATCCCCGAATGGGTAGGCAGAGGAGTACAGTACACCCACTCCTAGCCAGCTATATTTCGCATGTAATAGGGGCCGACAGAGGGATTGTGTCCTCTAACATGATGGACTAATGTTATGGGCGATAGGCTGATACCTTATCACCATAAGGTTCATCATATCCAGCTTACGACATCGTATCAACAGTGGCTGCAAGTTGTCTTTGATTACTTGTGGCTCTGCCCACCCCATTAGGGATTACGGGCATGTATGTAATAGGGGGCGAGCCTATTGCCATTAATCGGGTACAAATCCCTATCATTATTTATGTATATCTTGTGTGTTATACAAATAATAAAACAATAATATATAAATATGTTACCGTAAAAAGATCACAGTGGTTGGTGGCTTTACTACTCTACTGTACTTTCTTTCAGGACACGAGCATTATTGCAACCTATTTATTAAAAAAAAAAAAAAAAAATTCAGCGCTTATCGCTATCGACCCACTAGGGTCGATTAATTCTTTCAAATATTTTTCCTCTCAGACGACGCCCTGAGCCGAGGTTCGCGCCCAACTGGGCACCCTCAGGCCTGTTGTCTTAAACGTTGTACCGGGTGAGAGCCTTCAGCGCTCCCCATTTGTCCGGCCAAGTAGTTAATGCCATCTGCGGCAAATCTACAATAAGTCACGTCAAAAAATAAAAAATAATAATAATATTAAAAAAATATCGCGCTGGGCAGGAAAAGATCCTTACGATTTTACTTTAGCTACGACAGTCCGGGACGACAGAAGTTTTCAACAATTTCACATCGTACTTAAATATTATTATAGGGTTGTCTATTTAAAAATAAAACCATGGGAACCTAATATTTCAATAGACAACCATAATTATAATAGTCCAAAGAGTAATATTGCACAAAATAGCCCACCCAACTTCGACAAACACAACAATCCCGCGATTTCTATCAAATAGACAATGAAAAAAACTTTCATTTTTCAAATACTTAAATCTTTTGTGGAGATTGTAATTGGACACTCCGCCCCTGTAAGGCCGGTAGCGCGATGCTATCTGTAAACATATTAGTTTTCACTCAACTGGCTGTGTCCACTGATCTGTATCTGTGTGCCGCCATTCATGACATTGCGCAGTGTTAGCTGCAACTTATTCAAACAAACGCATAAACGTTTTATCTTTCACTTCTATAGTGTAACAGTAACGTAATATAGTGTGCACGTTTTGTATACATATACAATATCACGCCTATTTCTCGTTGGGGTAGGCAGAGACCACGAAATTCCATTTACAACCTGACACGCCAGTGCTTCCACCACTCTCATCAAAGTGTTCACGCATTCATAGTACTCTTGACATTTTTCATATGAACACTAATAGTGGAGCTTATTCACAAGCTAAAAGTCGCTCAGCGTGCTAATATGCTTGGAGTTTCTCTCGGAGATAGAATCCGATATGAAGTGATCCAACAGAGAACCAACATAGCTCTGAAAGTTAGCAAACTGAAATGGCTGTGGGCTGACCACATTTGTCGCAGAAGCAACCGCTGGTGCAAGCGTGTTCTGGAGTGGAGCCCGCGTCTAGGGAAACGCAGTAGGGGTCGACCCCTGGCAAGATGGCTGGAAGACTGGATACGTAAAGCTGAGGATAGGGCTTTGTGACGCGCCTTGGAAGACGTTTATGTCCAGCAGTAGACTGCAATGAGTTGATGATGATGACTTATAACATTTCCCACACATACTATCACGATATATTTACTGCCTGCTGAAAGCCTAAATTACTAAATAAATAATATCACGTACAACTATAATTATTTGTCGAGTACTATTAATATTGCTTAGACATTGCGCGACGCCGAATGTTTTTTTTTTGACGCGATTTATTGTTTTGCCTCAGATGCCATCATTAACTACGTGGCCAACCAAATGTGCTTGCAATGCATATTGAACTAAAACAGTTGAAATAAAAGCATCAGATTTATAAAAAAACATTACATTGTGATTGAACAAACAGAAGCATTCACAGTCTGCAACTGACTCGTGTGCCATAAACGACATTGTTGTCGACCACCCGACACCACGGCCAAATCCGATTTCCTGACCGCAGCACGGAAGAAATTCCATATTTGGTGTAAAAACCTCATTGTCATTTATTTCCCAAACACTGAATGGGATTAGCCATTATTGCTCTGTTGCCACCATTATTCGTCACCCCACGAGATAGCATCTTTACAGAAATATGATCACTTTATTATAACGATATTTGCTAGTTGTATGCGTCGGGTTTGTCCGCGTTCTACTGATGGCCGATAAGGCATTGTAACCCGGGTAATGGGGCCCGTATTATGTTTCCTACAATAAAGTTTGTTTGTGATTTCCTTGATAATAAGTATAATAACGTAACTGTCATTTTGCGACGAAATTAAAAGTAATTTGTGAATAAATTCCGCTTTGAGTGTAGAGTAGTTTTTGTTTGGATGCTTTGTTGAGCAGGGTGCTACATCCACCTCGCTTATAATAATAATTTCAAATTCAAAAATATCTTTATTCAGTAGGTAACATAGTTACACTTTGAATCGTCAATTTTTACATAACGAACGTCTCATCCGCCTAAAACTACTACAGCTTCTGTATGGAAAAATATCGGCACAGGGCCCTAGACGTTCTTTAAACGTTTTATCTACCAAGTTTTGGCTACTCCACCGAGTCACAATGTAGCTGCTTGGTAGAGTATACTGTATTGATGATTGACGGAAGAACAAAGACAAGTAACCCTGAGGCCTCCGTGGTCCAGTGGTTGAGGGTTGAGTTCACGATTCGGAGGTCCCGAATTCGAATCCCGGTGGGGTCATATCAGAAAATATCACTTGGTTTCATTAGGAACTTGCAGGTTGATCACCCGATTGTTGGTCCCGGTTAATACTTGATGTAACCAGGACACCATGGGTGATGAGGTTGATAATCCTCCTCATAACCCACACGATAGAAGATGAAGGAGACAAGTAAACTAAATAACAGATGACTGTATGAAATCCGATTGCGAGTAAATTTTGCGTGGTAAATTGACTCACAATGATAATTATCATATTATGCAATTTAAAGTAAGAATGACTGGACATTTACAGCTATCAGCAATTAAGCTTTATTTGTAACATGAGTCACTAAATGGCAATCACACACCTACCAACTTATCCCCTGTTAGCACCATGGTAGTATACACCATGATGCCACCACCAACAATCCTGCCAGCACCATGTGTCGGTGTAACACCACGACTCCCGGTACTAAAGACCGTAATGTGCCGCCTGGTTTGCCGACGCTCCCTGACATTTGACGCCGCTGCCGACCTTACAAAACTATATTGTCATAGCATCTTTCTTACCATTAAAGACGGTTATGTAATGAAAAGGTGAACTAGTAACTTTAATTAGGTATACCATTCTTGTAGTCAAATGGCTATTGGTTGTAAATCATCAATGTTAATTATAGAAGGAAAAGAAGGAGTCCTAGGTTCGACTGCTAGTCGGGTGAATTTAGTATAAATTATCGAGGACAAATATGTACAAGTGCTAGATACCTAAGTATTATTTTATTATGGTTTTTTTGACGTGACTTATTGTTGATTTGCCGTATATGGCCAGATAAGTATTAGGCCCAAATAAATGCCCAATACTAATAATTATAAGCCATAAACATCCTTACGGCTATGGATTATTATTTTTAGTACGTAAGACTATGAACCGTCGAGCGTTCACGAAGATTTTAACGAGTATGGAAGAAGCAAGTTGTTATGAGGACATAAGTTAAGCCAAAAGAAGAAAAGCTACGCTAAGGAAAAAATATAAAAAAACAGATTGATGAATCATATTTTGCACTTGGGAATTTGGAAAGATAATGATTAGATAATCGGTATCAATGTTTGCGTATGATCTCAATACCTTGTCGATACAATCGGGCTGTACTTAATCGTGATAATGTTTGCTGTAATTTGCGTCATGGTCATAACACGTGTAAATATTGATAAACACAAATTAAAATGGATTTATGTTGTACAAATCATTGATTATACACTTCTCATCAAAAAAATCGAAACACTTCCGTTTTCATTGTTTCTGTCCGAATTTAACACAAAAAAGAATTCATACGATGAAAAAAAATACATAAATGTATAGCTGGCAGTTTGGCCATTACAGTAATAAGCGAAAATTCTAAATTCAAAATTAGAATTTCATTTGTTTATCTTATAAACGAAATGAATCACTGTTTTGAGACAAATGTGTGTTTAGGGTTGGAGTACATTTAGCGTTTAAAAACTAAAAATTGGCGCCTATCCTTAAACTTTTTGTTTTTTATTTCAATACTGTGACTTTGGGACGTCTGAAAAAAGGTTTTTTTCTAAAACGTATGGATACTTCGCCCACAGAAGCCGCCCAAGTTGTGGCATTGCTGGATTCTGGCCTTAGTCAGCGTGTTGTGGCTGCAAGACTGCATCTAAGCCTGTCATCTGTTCATAGAGTCTATAAACGTTATCGGGAGACTGGTTTGTTCACGCGCCGTTCAGGATCTGGCAGGAATCGGGTCACTTCTGAGCGAGATGATCGATTTATTGTAACAACTTCTTTAAGAAATCGACGCCTTAACGCTTTTCAACTGCAGCAGCGGCTTCGTGTTGTACGAAGGGTGGCTGTAAGTGACTCTACAATTAGAAGAAGGTTGAAGGATCGTGGACTGGTACCGCATAAGCCAGCAAATGGGCCGAAATTAACTGCAGACCATCGAAGAGCGCGCCTTAACTTTGCACGTGAGCACCTAAATTGGTCATACCTACAGTGGAGCAAAGTTCTCTTTTCTGATGAGTGTAAAATTATGCTGTATGGTAACGACGGAAGGAACAAGGTCTACAGAAGAGACGGAGAACGCTATGCACAATGCTGCATTGAAGAAAAGGTCAGCTATGGTGGCGGTTCTGTAGGTATGACCAATTTAGGTGCTCACGTGCAAAGTTAAGGCGCGCTCTTCGATGGTCTGCAGTTAATTTCGGCCCATTTGCTGGCTTATGCGGTACCAGTCCACGATCCTTCAACCTTCTTCTAATTGTAGAGTCACTTACAGCCACCCTTCGTACAACACGAAGCCGCTGCTGCAGTTGAAAAGCGTTAAGGCGTCGATTTCTTAAAGAAGTTGTTACAATAAATCGATCATCTCGCTCAGAAGTGACCCGATTCCTGCCAGATCCTGAACGGCGCGTGAACAAACCAGTCTCCCGATAACGTTTATAGACTCTATGAACAGATGACAGGCTTACATGCAGTCTTGCAGCCACAACACGCTGACTAAGGCCAGAATCCAGCAATGCCACAACTTGGGCGGCTTCTGTGGGCGAAGTATCCATACGTTTTAGAAAAAAAACCTTTTTTCAGACGTCCCAAAGTCACAGTATTGAAATAAAAAACAAAAAGTTTAAGGATAGGCGCCAATTTTTAGTTTTTAAACGCTAAATGTACTCCAACCCTAAACACACATTTGTCTCAAAACAGTGATTCATTTCGTTTATAAGATAAACAAATGAAATTCTAATTTTGAATTTAGAATTTTCGCTTATTACTGTAATGGCCAAACTGCCAGCTATACATTTATGTATTTTTTTTCATCGTATGAATTCTTTTTTGTGTTAAATTCGGACAGAAACAATGAAAACGGAAGTGTTTCGATTTTTTTGATGAGAAGTGTATTATGTTAAATTACCCGTAGGTACTTGACTAGTCTATATCCGTGAGCAGACCGGAAGATATTGGTGCTAATTCCTGTAAACACCATCTAATTTTATTTTAAGTTATACCTGTCATTTTCTTATCCGCCGAAAAGGAAAGGGACGGGTAACCGACAAGCATAAAATTAATGGAACACACGTCAATTTTAAGCACAAATCTAAAATAATCCTGTAATAATTTTGCATTGGCTAATAACCCGACAGAATTAAGTTGACAGCACACGTCAAACGGTTGCATACCAGGGAGATACCTTTTGATTTGCCCGGGTTATTCATTCATTTACTCAATCTTCCTAAAATTAAGACCTGTCAATCATCCGTCCCTTTCCTTTTCGGCGGATAAGAAAATGACAGGTAAGTACTTATAACATAAAGTAAAATTAGGAGGTGTCTGCAGGAATCAGGGCCATTGTGACATCGCATTTTTATACATTGTTTTAAGTTTACGCGGTTATTATCATAATTAAAACACATAATAACGGGTTCTTACCGCGTTTAAATGGGGATATGAGACTCCCGATATTTCGACACTGTTGCAAGTGCCATGATCACGGGATGACTGATGAGATTGGAGTGGAGTAGGTAGGTGGATAGGGAGTCTCATATCCCCATTTAAACGCGGTAAGAACCCGTTATTATGTGTTTTAATTATCGCATTTTTATGTCGCGAATTTTGTGGATTTATTTCCATTTAAATGAAAATTTTACTTACTTACTTGCTTACTTTACTTATATCTCGGACCTATGGAGTCCCGGAGTCTCGGACTTTTGGAAGGCGTGCGTGTGACTGGAATTAATATTATTAATAACTACTTGCACTGATTTTTTTTTGCAAAATTATGGTTAATAACTGAACAGTGATTAGGTACTTAAATTTGTAATTTTGTATTACTAAATTACATAATGTCTACTTAGCTGTTTGTTTGGTAATATTTTATTTATTATTATAAGTATGTCATTTCCATATCTCGGAACTATGGAGTCCCGGACTTTGTTATTATTATGATTACTATCCCACATCATCCCACTGCAGGGCAAACTCTCCCTTTCCTCCACTCCTCACGATCTTGGGCTCTCTCTTTCCAAGATGTCCAGTATGCATCCAACTCGTCACGCCGGTAATATTTTATCAAAGTTTAATATTTGTAACTAAACAATTATGTAACTTAGTAATACAAAGTTATGTAGTCACTTTGTTCAGGTTCAGACTAATCGCATGTCCGTTGCGGCCAAGCAGTGAATGCCATATGCGGCACATCTGCAATAAGTTACGTGGAAAAAACCATGTCTACTGTGTCTTGAATCTTGCTCTTCAGAGGGCCTGATGTACGTTTCCGTCCGTGCTGTTGCCGTAACAACATATTGCGCTGACAATTTATAGCTCTATTTTCCATCAACACGTAAGAAGAAGATTTGAGCCGTGGTAGCCCAGTTGGTAGAACGCTTGCCTCTCACTTTGACGTCGCAGGTTCGAATCCAGCAAAGGCCTAAACCAATGATTGTCGAATTTGTTTACGAATTCATGTTTGGATTCATAAATGATTATCACATGCTCAACCGTGAAGGAAAACATCGTGAGAAAACCCACATTCCCGAGAAATACATTTTCGGAGGTATGTGACCTAACCTGTATTGGGCTGGTTTTCCCTTCGCGGGTTGGAAAGTCAGACAGGCAGTGGCTTCGTAAGGCGGACCCTGTGAGAAGACGTAAGAAGAAGATTCATCTACTGTGCCCCTGCGAACGCTAACGAAAATAGAATACAATAACTTTTTATTGCACGCACACAAGAAAAATAACAATCACAAATAGGACAAAAGAAGTAAAATAAGCGTCCATAATAACCATTAGATGATAGACATTGTAATTAAAAGTAATAATCAGAAGACACGTTTTATTCGGCATTACAAATTACATCATATTTACGTTTAATAACATCATACGTGGGTATAACACATGATTATGAAGTTTGTCCAAAGTCCGGTCCACTTCCGCTGTAGTCGCGGTGACCAGCGAACCTCAATCACTCGCATCATTCAATGAAACCGCTATCATGGTATTGGCAAATAATGTCCCATTTGTTACTGCCATGTAAGTGATAGCTGCAGGACGATTCAATATCTGCTTCCATAGCAAATGTAGCATACTATGCTACAGCCACAATAATGCTACTGTAAACGTATATTTTGAATTGCTAAGGAAGCAGATATCGAATCGTGCTGCAGCCAACACTTACATGACGGCAACAAAATTATATTATACTAACATCACTAATTTTTTAACAACTTTATACATTTTTAGGACTCTGTCGCACTAACATATTTGATATTTAGTGAGACTTACAGTTCAATTTGTCAAACAAGTTAATGTGACATGGTACCAAAGTGTATACATATTAATGCTCGTGACCGTACGTTCTTACCGCGTTATAATAAGGAATATGAGGTGTTGATTTTTTGTTTCTTTGACAATTTGAAACGTCACAATCTATTGTTGCCTTGGTATCCACAGGTTACTTTCCAACTTTAAATATTTTCATTTCATTCTCATATTTTCGGAAATATGAAAATTAGGGCCCTATCTCACTAAGACGTCACAATAGACTCGTTGTGCAACTAATTTGCTTTATGACGCAACCACGGTGTCTTGGCGAGATAGGTCTCTAAAATGAAATGATGAGGTATAAAAAAAATATGTGCCTAAATAATAAAAGTTAGGTCAGTGGTCGACAGAAATGAAACTATAGGTAGCATCACTGTCATTCCAATTAAAAAAAGTAAAAGAAAAAACTATTGAAAAACAATAAAATCCCAAGATCAACACCTATGCAACTCCTTTCTCTACAGAATCTAATTTCAAAATAGTGGTAGATAAAAGCTTTTTTTTTTAATCATACGTAAACCTGTATGAGAATGAGCTAGAGGTGCGCATGAGTCAGCAGTACTCCACCACACACGTCACACCGACTGCCGGCAGCTCACAGAACAAATATAATTACGATAATTATAACGCCACCTCCGACGAAACGAATAACATACATTAAAATACTGCTATTACTGCATACAATAGGTGTGAGGGTCCGTACACGGCTGGGCAGTCGCGGCCTTAGTTTATATAACTACTAACTGTATTCTTCTTCTTCGTCGTTCCCTCACTGCTGAGGATCGCGCCCACTAGTTATGGTTTTCCACTCGGTACGGCTATATGCTGCGTGGACCGCTCTCTGTATGCCGCCGCCCACCGTCTTCTTTAGGATGTCAGACCACCTCGTAGGCGTTCCTCGCGCACGTTTGCCATCCATTTGCCCAACGATGATCTGCTTCTCCAGAAGATAATATAATATGTACATTATCTTCTGGAGAAGCAGATCATCGTTACAGATAATATGTCCGAAAAGCTTAGGGCACAATTCCGGCATATTGAGGAGAGCCGCGTCGTGATCTTGAGCTCTGTATACTAGCTTGAAAATGATACAAGACGTAACTAGAGTTGTGTTTGTTGGTCTTTCCTTCTTAATTTAACACGTTCAATGCCACACAAAAAGTTGGTTGTTTCATTCAAGCCATGGAGGACACCCGCGTGCCACGTTATCAATTTTGTTTTTGTTCTCGAAAATTAACCATAGTTTTTAATTGTTAGTGCAAATAAACATATTATGTCTCAACGATTATGACTATAATTAAAACATTGTCAAGAAATGGGCCGCGTGGCGTTGGACGTGTTAAACTTCTACAAAGCTGTATTTTACTGCGTCCTATCCAATGACGTGTTGAATAAAAAGGCGCAAAAGTAATGTAAAAAGAGGTTCATTACCTAGCCTTCAGGCAGATAGAGTACAAGAAAGAACAATTTGAAAATGAAAAACAGCCCGTGTCCTTACTATTAAAGAGTTTTTACAACGGAAACATTCTCACTTTGGAAACATTTCCGGGAAAGGCACGTCATTGGTTAAACTTACATCACATGATAACGGTATCAAATGCAATCTGATTTGTTAACTAATGCCGCAACTCATACAAGGATATGCGCCAGACGGTTGATATTACAAATCGGTTATTATTCACTGTAGGTATCATCGAATGATTGTGAACTTTGAAACGGATAATAATCCATACGATATAATCTCTGATGTCACGCTATACGATTATACCTGCCTTCATCATCATTAATTTAAGAGACACGCTCTTGTCGGTGTAGCATTCTCCATCCCTGTCTTCCTTTGACAATTGGGTCGTGTACTAGGTTCATGATAAATTATGAAATTCTGATTACTAAATAAAGACACATCTAAAACTAACGAAAAACATTTTCTTTTTTCTATTAAACTTATTTATGAATTTTAATCAAGAAAAACGTAATAATAAGTCCGACATTTTGTCACGTTTTTCTATGACGTCACAGAGTGCTTTTTCATACAAATTCCATAGTAATTTCGTGTTTTGACGTTTAGTAAAAGTAACTGATTTGACTAGTTGGAAACTAGCCTATTCTTTCACTTCCTTATAAGACATGACGTTCGCCTTCTCTTTAACCTGTTCCGTGTAAGATCTTCTTGGTCTTCCTCTTCCTCTCTTTCCGCCTATCTTCCCTTTCATGATGTTTTTACTATATTCGTCGTGTCTTGTTAAGTGTCCAATCATCTTGCCTCCTTTCTCAATAACTCTCAATATTTTTGTCCTTTCCTTCTTCATTAGTAACCCTTTCTGTCTTAACTTATTCTTATTACCTTTGGTAACTATACTGAGACCAATGAGCACCCGTCCCAACAAGCTCTCTGCTGCTGCTCTGACCTGGTGTGCGCGTAGAAAACGCAAAAGGGGGCGGCCCAAAGAGACCTGGTGACGTTCGGTTGACCGAGAGTTAAAAACGCTCGGCATATCATGGAAGCAAGTTACATAGGCTGCAAAATATCGCGAGGAGTGGAAATCTGTTATTCGAGTCCTCCATCCCCACAGGGGATAAAAGGATTAGAAGAAGAAGAACTATATTTAGGTACCTAATATCACTAAGGTGAACCTAACTTGGCTAGTCCATCAAGCACTAAACTACAGCCGTAGTACAGACATACGTACAACTCGTGGCCGCGTGTGTATAGTCACGTATTTAATCATATATTATTGTTATTTCAAAATTCAAAAATTTTTGTTGTAATGCGTGTAACAAATAAACATCACCATGATTTGCAAAAAATCTCCTATAAGATAAACCCATTTTTATCCGAGAATCATAGATATAGATAGCTATAATTTAGATAAGTAGTATAGATTTGTAGTGTCACGTGAACCTTAACAATGTTCATGTCCGATACAACAGGAAACTGTTTATACATACATAAGATCACGCCTATATCCCGTTGGGGTAGGCTGAGACAACGGAATTCCTCTATTTATAACTGTGAAGTTATACGTATACTTATTCGACCGTCATTATATCGCCATTATTGTGTCGCCAAACCAGAGAACGTGTTTTGCAACAAACATTAAAAATACATATTCACGCCTAATTTGCAAATTAATTCATTCTAAACTAAAACTTTTACGTAAACGTTTCAAGCCACTTATAAAAGAAAATAAAAATGTAAATTACACAAAACAAAAATCCACTTCCAAAAAAGATAAAGCTCTAAAATGCTGTGAACCCATCAACCATTAGTCGATATGTCGATAAAAATATTTCCATCGCAGTGCCGCGGAGACCGCAATAGGCCGGTCGCTCTTTCGACACGTTTTACGAATTCGATTTTTGAATTTGTACGAATTCTACTCCGGCCAGTCCCTCCGGCAAGCGTCCAAGTCGTCGCGCCATCTCTTTCGAGGTCTACCACGACGCCTGTACCCGTCATTAGGCACACAATGCGTAACGATCCGTGCCCACCGCTCAGGGTGCAAGCGACAAACATGTCCGACTCAATGCCAGTTCAGTCTGGCCGGAGTACGCACAGAACCGCGAAAAATGAAAAGGAGGAAGGGGAGGCCTTTGCCCAGCAGTGGGATCTTGTAGGCTAGATTAGATTAGGCGAATTCTACTTGAGCTTACCACGTACAGACACGCAGGAACAATCGCAACCTGCCAAGTATTATGATGCGCGCAGAAGCACCACTACGTACTTAAACTAGTCTTCGTACGTGTATACTAGTGTACGTACGGCTCGAATTCGTACGAAAACTGGTGTGAAGTGCGACCGGCTATATACATCGCACCATGCCGGCGCGATCGAGCCCGTCATAACGCCGCGACACATTAGCTACCAGCTCTTCTGACCACTTTATTGGATGCCATAAAAAGTACACACTGACCCACGCGACACGATATTTTACCTGCATGTCGGAGTGAGCAGTGTTATGTAAAAAGTTACCTATAGCTACACTCAGCATTGGTGTCCTATGATGTATTATGATGATCCGTATGGTAGATGGCTACCAGTTCGTCGGCCATAGTAGGTAATTTAATCCGCCATATTGGAGAAATAATCCCTTTGTCGACTCTAATTTTCTATCTATTCTTTATTCTCGTGAAATATTATGCTTTTAAGGCCCGGTTTTCCAGACAAAAGGTAAACAATGAGATTTGGATTTTTAATTGGTCTAGGCTTTACGACCACATTGGCAAATTCCAAGGAAAATCAATTGCTAAAGTATTAACAACTGATAATAATGCTCCATACGAAAAACTGGAAAGAATCTGCTTGTCAAAATTGTACGCGCACGACAACGGAGCCGCGCCCACTAATAGGCCATCTCGAAGCCGGCTCCTGGACTCCAATTACCATCCAAATTAAGTATTTGAGTATTTGAAGTGGTTCTACATCGCCATCGGGCCCATTCCTCTGGCGTTGTCCACCGACCGTGTGTCGGAATCCTAATGATGCTGATGAGTCGCCTATTAAAGACATAAATTCAATCAGTTCGAATGACCACCGCATCGAATTTGGCTACTAGAAACGAATACTGATTTTATTAGGGTTTTAATTCTGTTTATATTACATCCAATCACGTCGAGGCCTTAATAGGTACGTTAGAGACAAAATTTTGACATGTTTTGTAATTTGGAAACTTTTTCTAAGATTAAATGAAATGGGATCAAAGAGTTAATTGAACTTTACTACCTACCGAAAGCCGGAAATAGCGATACTTATATCTTCTATCGTGTGGGTTGTGAGGTGGATTACCAACCCCATCGACCCTGGTGTCAGGGTTATTATTGAGCCGCCATAGGCCCCTGACATGACTCATGTAACGACTACGTACTTACATCAGTAAGTACATTATACCTAAATGGAAGTAATATATGGAATTCTGTGATGAATTACTTAATTTCAAACCACGTAGCTACAGTGGTGAGTTGTTCTTTTATAATTATAACTCCGGCTTCGCCTGGACAAAAAAGTCACCTACATCTTAAAACCGCAGGAATTCCATTCTTTGATTTTCAAGATTAGAACGAACATACCAGAGTACAAACTTCCTTCTTTATCTACGTAGGTACCTATTGTATATACTTACCAACAACTAGCAGTCAGCTGTTTTCAAAACTTTCAAACATCGAAATATTCGAGCTCTCATACAACGGAATGCAATAGTGTCCAATGGAAAGCACGCGAGACACCGGTGTTGAGTGGACGATATCGGCAGTGTTTCCCAAGAGCAAAATATTTATGATACAGTTTGTTAACGAACTGTTAATACGTGATTCATGCAAATCGACCGCGTTTGTTTCCAAATAGAAACGCCGCGATAACACCCTGCGCCGGCGCAAGTCAAGACCGATAGCGGGTACATCAATTTATGTCTTGTTTTTTGTGTAAGAACACACAACGAGCGATGTGATGGTGTAATTTGCAGGCAATCTGGGACTAGTCATCCATCTCAGGACTCCTCATAAAACGTTTGAAAAAATGAATAGGCTTGTACAGTTACGAAAAGAAGTGCCATCTATAGGTATCTACACACTAAACTATGAGAAGACAATTTATCGATAAACGCAAAATAGACAGAAACTTTAAAGACTACTTTCGCTTTTAAAGACGTCTCGATTGACGAAATTGTGAAAGAACCTAAACAGCAACACGTCTCATTAATAAACTCCGACGCCAACCGCTGTCGCTAGTAGCGTGCGCCCGCGCCGATCCAAATGTCTCTGTATCGTAATGGCGTCGATTAAGATGCCGACGAGTGGTGTTTCCTCACTCCCTCGATAGCGGGACTTATAACGACGGTAGCCAGCCACTCTGCCACTAGATATGGAAACTGAGACCACTCGTTAAAACACTAATATTGGAAAGCGGATCTTGTTATTTCATTAATTTTCAATAAAGCCGCCTCGCACTGATAAAATTGTTTAATACTAATGTGGCGCAGATAAGAAATGTGGATCTAGTTCTTGGGTCTAGGCGATCGGGGTTTTGAGCTCGATTTTACGCCTCCGCGGAGCTTATAGCTCAACAGCTGCATGACTGCGCCACCAATCACTGTTATAGATAATGTTAGCTATGGATTTATTAGAAAGTGATATGTCTATTATTTTGTCTTGTCTTGACATTTTTTGTGTCTTTTTATTTCAATATTTTTACTAAAGGCGAACTTCGTTTTTATCTCTAATCTGGCCAGCAATCTTTAATAGATAAGTTAGCCGAATAATTATAACCTTATTATTATTGCGTATGGCAGACAAAAATAAAATATCCTGCGTGGATCATATATCCAGCTTAAGCTCCCTAATAATTATAACCTAGTATTATTTTACAAAATAGGTAATAAAATAAAATGGCTATACACCTGGATTACAACTATTATAACACACAACATAACATTAACTCACGACTATATCCCAATTAGGGTAGTCAGAGGTACATCCAGAGACAAGACTTTAAAAGATAGGATTACGATGATATGTTTTAACAAAAAAGTTAGAAATAACGTAATATAAAGTAGGACAGGTGTATACTTTTGTGTCACATCACTAATTTAAGATCCAGTCTTGTCTGTGTAGCATTCCCTTCCATGCTACATTTTAGGGAAAAATAGGGTAGTGGTTTCCCTCTTGCCTTCCACTATTATACTCTGTTTGATACGTACTTTTGTGTAAGTATCAAATTATACGGGCAATCCTCATAGTTCAGGCGTCGTATGTTTTAAGACGGACAATATACTTTCATACAAATCTCCTCCATCACTCAACATTATTTCTTTAACAAGTAAATAAAGGACAACAATAGAAATAACTATCATTAATGATAAGTGATTCTCTCGACGCAACAGGCAGACAATGCGTTAATAAATTACAACATATTTACTTGAAGCATTGTCGTGGTGCCGTCTATACATAGACAGTCTGTGGGAAGACCATTACTAACTTCCGAACCAGCCCACATTTTATTACGACCCGATAAAATAAATATATTACTTTTATAAATCGATTCTGTGTCCTACTAGATAGAGTATAAAAATAGCAATAGTGTTGCCCGCTTTGGGGATTTATTTTGATTATGGATAAAACTATCACAGGACTGATAAAAATGAAGCAATTTGTAAAAGGCATTAATATGTCTGCCAATACAGTGGGATAAAGCAGACTGATTATCAAGGTTTTTAACACAATTTACCTATAAGGTATTTATAGTTTTATACGGATTAAAACTTATTTATTACTCCATAGCCTGTTATTTTGTCGCAAGTCCCAATACTGGGCAAAGCCCCTTATCCTTCCTGTACCTACCTCTTGAAATGTTTATCTAAAAGCTCCACCCACAATATTTATTAATAACCGCCGGAAAAAATAATTTAGTTGTGAAAGCACATCAGAATGCTATAGTTTGAGCTCAGTATTGGCAACACTGGATTAGTCTTACATTTTGCTTTCTATCGAGGGGCGCGTCGCGGAAATACGGTGATTTATCTAATTCCATACCCACACAGGGTGGTATTGTGCGGACAGACAATAACCCCAAATTGAGACGTCGCATTCGCCACGCATTCTGGTCCAAGCATACAACCATCACAAAAACCCTAATAATAGATAAATAAAGTCAAATACCACCACACATCCTATCATCCCCACGTTCCCAAACCACCCTAACGTCTAAACTTAAACAATATAAAGATGAATTTTGAATAAATTCAGCTTTAGTAATGGTTTTGAACGTTGGTCGCAGCTTAATAAATCAATATGTTTTTGCGTAAGGGTTGCTCTGCCGATATGCTTTTTAATTCTTTTCGGTACATTATAAATTATGTTTTACAATCTATAAAAGACGCATCACACTTTTTTTTCAGGCTTTGTTTACTGTGTTAAGCGAATGCCGCCCTGACAAATGGTTAACATTTTTTTTAGAAAATAAATCAGTAACATTAAAAATGTTACCACATTTTAAGAGGCCCAATATGTTTATGTATAAATCAACCAAAATAGCAAAGATTTAAATTACAACCATGGTGAACGGAATAGTTGAATCTGTAGCGTGTGGGTACTAGTTCATCTTGTTATTTCTGATCTGTCTTGCCCAATTGGGAGTAGTCATGAGCTTATTTCATGTTATGTGTAGAAATGTTCCGAGTAACAGAACCTTAGCTCCGTAGTTAACTAAAGACATCTCATCAGTGGAAAACAAATAGATACATTTAGAACAACAGATTTTAGTCATGGCGCCGAATTAGATAATCCTTATAGATTTGACGTGAATTTACTACAGGCTAGTTGTAACAACAAACACTGCAGCAGAATCGGAGCAGGAATGTCCCAACCACGGCTACGACTTCAAAATCCTTCCGTCAACAAAGCTAACAATAATGTAACCATTAGTTTTATTGCTCACATGTGTGTTGTGAAATCAAACAATCTCACTAGGACACTGTGGATGGTGGGCGACTACGGTGGAGCCACCAACAAAATGGCTAGGTACTTAGTTGTACTTATAATAATTCTTTATACTCTCTACTCACCAGGGGTGTTAAAATGGCCACATCAAAGCAATCCATCTAAGAAAGCAATGTTGCAATTTGACATTTGCGCATATAAAAGTAAGTGCGCAATGCAAACAAATGTCAAATAGCTTTATTGCTTTCTTAGATGAATTGCTTCGATGTGGCCATTTAACCCCCCAGGTTGCACAACCAATTTGTTACCAGGAACCGAATTCCGAATAATTCCCCGCTGCTGGTGGCCCGACCATCGAATACTAGTACCTAAGATCTTATCATGAAAATATCTTGACTTTGTAATTACCTATAAGTACTACTTATATAAAACTAAAATTAATGTGATTTGTTATGTAAAATTAACATTATATACTGATCCTACAATCAAGAATCGAATTATTCAACTAGACCCACAGTCCTAACCACACAGTCCAAAAGTCCACAGTCAGTTTAACAGTCCTAGTACGGCTTTGAAATAGACTTCTTTAGGCGCTATCCCACTCGCGTTAGACAGAGTACTGCGGGGAGGAAGGCAAGAGGGAAACCACTGCCCTGTTTTTCCCTAAAAAAGTAGCATGGAGAATGCTACACCGATAAGAGTATGGCTCTTAAATTAATGATGATGAATAATAACATTTGACATGTGAAATATATAAATATTTTATGAATAAATGAGTACTTATCTTCGAATCCTGTTATTCCCTGCTGGGATAATGTAGAGCACTATCTCACTTCCTAGTGTAAAATTGAGTTGAATTTGCTTTCAGGGACGACCTTAAAATCTGGGAAATGTTCATACGTCATCGATATTAAATTACGATGACGCTTCGCTTCGCTTTCGCTTTTAGCGCTGCAAATTCTCGACGTGTTTCGGACATTGAAATGCATCGTTACTACGAAAATTATTGTTAAAGCAGGTTTTTTTTTGTAAAGTATATCATCATAAAGTCAGAAACACGTTGTAAGTACACAGAAGAAACTATTGCGCCAACAAATTTACAGTATGTTCCTGCTGGTGTTTATATTTCCTTTCATACCTAATCGACCCTGTATAATTAAGCAACACGACACCGAGTTATGATTCGAGCAAATCACAGCCATCCCGTCCCGCTTGCAGCATCATGGCTTCCACACAATATTATACAAATAATAACACTACCAAAGGGGTGCCGTAACTTTACAATTATTTTTATTTCATAATACATTTCTCCCGTTTGAAATATGATTTGTTGGCCGCCATATTTTTTAGCCCCCGGGTGCGCCGGCGCAGATTTCGACGGGTTTTTTAACAATAACAATAATGGCGTAACGAAATTGTATAAAAACACGCTAGCGGTTGATTGTCGGTATAATTTGAACAAAGAATATGGCGACCGTGTCTAATTAATAAAGTACAGTTGTGACATGTTATAATGTCGCAGGAGTTAGACCCGGGTTCGAACTGAGTTTAATTTAATATCTAATATCTACCCTAACATATATAAGCAACAATTTCAAGATCTTCGCTTAATACTTTTTAATATGTATTATCTGAATCATTCGTTTCATATTATCATTTACGGCGCTGGTTTATATTATATTATTATCTCGTATTAATCAGATAAGGAAGCTTAAGAAGGCCACATCGAAGCAATTCATCTCGAGAAGCAATATTGCGATTTGACATTTGCGCATATAAAAGTAAGTGCGCAATGCAAACAAATGTCAAATAGCAATATTGCTTTTTTAGATGAATTGCATCGATATGGCCTTTTTAACCTCTAAGTAGGTATATCTACAGAAATGCTGTATTTCGGATAAAAAATGTTTAGTATACAGTGTCATAAAGGAACTACATGCAACATAAGAAAATAAATGGTACAAAAGGCGGCCTTATTGCTAAGACAGCAATCTCTTCCTGGCAACCTTAAGGTATAGGATAATATTGTAATAACCGGGTGGATATTAATGAAAGCACCCAATAGTTCATCATCATCATCATCAGCCGTATGACGCCCACTGCTGGGCATAGGCCTCCCCCAAGGATCTCCACGACGATCGGTCCTGCGCTGCCCGCATCCAGCGGCTTCCCGCGACCTTCACCAGATCGTCGGTCCACCTTGTAGCGGGCCTACCCACTGAGCGTCGTCCGACACGTGGTCGCCACTCCAGAACCTTTCCGCCCCATCGGCCATCGGTTCTCCTCGCTATGTGTCCTGCCCACTGCCACTTCAGCTTTGCAATTCTCCGAGCTATGTCGGTGGCTTTAGTTCTCCTGCGGATCTCCTCATTTCTGATTCGATCCAGCAGGGAAATACCGAGCATAGCTCTCTCCATTGCCCGCTGAGCGACACCGAGCCTCCTCACGAGACCCATAGTAAGCGGCCACGTCTCACTGCCGTAGGTCATCACTGGCAACACGCACTGGTCAAAGACTTTCGTCTTGAGACACTGAGGTATTCTGGACGAGAAGATATTCCGCAGCTTCCCGAACGCTGCCCATCCGAGTTGGATCCGACGAGAGATCTCTTTCTCGAAGTTGGACTTACCTAACTGGATTATTTGTCCTAGGTAAATGTACTGGTCTACAACTTCGAGTGTAACGTTCCCAACCTGAACTGGAGTGGGTGCGACATGGTCGTTGGACATAATTTTTGTCTTTGCCATGTTCATGCTAAGACCCACTCGTTGGGATGCGTTACTGAGATGCTCGAGCATGGTGTTCAGGTCTTCCAGGGTCTCAGCCATTAGGACTATATCATCGGCAAATCGAAGGTGCGTCAGGTACTCGCCGTTGATGTTGATGCCAAATCCTTTCCAGTCCAGAAGCTTAAAAATATCCTCCAATGCAGCAGTGAACAGTTTCGGAGAGATGACATCTCCCTGTCTCACTCCTCGCTGCAGTTGGATCGGATTAGAGCTCTGGTTCTGTACTCGAACTGACATAGTGGCATTTTGGTAGAGGTCCCTTAGCACTTCGATGTACCTATGGTCCACTTGGCACCTCTGAAGAGACTGCAACACAGCCCAGGTCTCGATCGAATCAAAGGCTTTCTCATAGTCCACAAACGCCAAGCAAAGTGGCAGATTATACTCTTCGGTCTTCTGTATAACCTGCCGCAGCGTATGGATGTGGTCTATGGTGCTAAAGCCTTTTCGGAAACCGGCTTGTTCGGGAGGCTGGAAGTCGTCAAACCTGCAAGCGAGACGATTCGTAATGACCCTCGAAAACAACTTGTAGACATGGCTCAGAAGCGAGATAGGTCTGTAGTTCTTCAGTAGGGCTTTATCACCTTTCTTGAAGAACAAGATCACCTCGCTTCCGCTCCATGCCCTCGGCGTTTTGCCCTGAAATATGACGGAATTGAAGAGCCTTTGGAGGACTTTAAGTATTGGCGTTCCGCCCGCTCTCAATAGTTCTGCTGTGATTCCGTCATCTCCTGCCGCTTTGTTGTTTTTGAGTTGTTTGAGGGCCATCCTAATCTCGTACAGGCTGACGTCCGGGATATCTTCAGTGTAGTGTCGGGTAAGCTTGGCTCGAGGGTCTCGAGCCATGCTTTCGCCTGATGTTTTCGTGGAATATAGCTGTCTATAGAAACTCTCAATCTCCCTCAGGATTTCGGGAGTCGACGAAATGATTCTGCCGTCCTCAGTTTTCAGTCTCGCTAGTTGACTTTGCCCAATAGACAGATCTTTTGCGAACACCTTGGAGCCCTTGTTCCGCTCTATAGCCTCTTTAATACGTTTAGTATTAAATTGGCGAAGGTCGCTCGTCAAAGACTTCGAGATCTGTCTATTAAGTTGTCTATAACGTAAGACATCCGCTGAGTCCTGCAGCCTCATTTCGTGTCTCTTATCCATGAGTTCGAGTGTGTGTGCGGAGAGTTTCTGCGTTTTGGTACGGCGGGTTCTAAAGTGTTTAGAACCTACCGTACGGACAGCATCCACCATCAGGTCGTTTATATCGTCCACGTCTGCGCAGTTCTCAAGGTACTCGAAGCGGTTTTGAAGCTCGAGCTGAAAGCGCTCGGGGTTTTGGATCTGGGCTGGCGCCGGTCGGAGCGTGGATTTTATCAGTCGCGATCTTTCTAGCTTGATATTGATATTCAATGTGCCTCTTACCATGCGGTGATCGCTTCCCGTCTTAACGGCATTGATCACAGAGACATCATTGAATATGTGCTTTTTCGTCGACATGATAAAATCGATCTCATTTTTATACCTGCCACTGGGACTCATCCAGGTCCATTTGCGGGTCGCGGGCTTCCTGAAGAAGGAGTTCATCATATAGAGGTTCTCCTTCTCCATAAAGTCCGCAAGCATCCCGCCTCTGGTGTTCCGGACCCCAAATCCAAATTGCCCCACTCTCAGCTCGTTACCGCAACGTTTCCCCAACTGTGCATTAAAGTCCCCCATCACAATCGTGTAGTGGCTTTTATGGCTATGCATGGCTTTAGAAATCTCCTCATACATAGTCTCCACTTCGTCATCATGGTGTCCCGAGGTCGGAGCGTATACCTGGATGACAGTCAGCGAATATCGCGATGATATTCTGAGTACCAGGTACGCTACCCTGCTCGAAACACTACCGATGGTCAACACGTTGTTGACTAGGGACTTGTGGACGATAAACCCGACACCACCCATGGACAGTTGCTCGCCCTCCCGGAAGTACAGCAAGTTACCGGAGCCCAGAGTTATCGTGTCCTCGCCCTTTCTTCGGACTTCAGACAACCCGATGACATCCCAGTGTAACTTGCTGATAGATTCTTCCAACTCGGTAAGCTTCTCGTCGGTCCTCAGTGTGCACGTGTTGTATGTTGCCAGGTACAGTCGTCGTTGGTGGTAGCCGAATCCAGCCCGGAGATTCTTCGCACCCCCTGCCCCGCCGTTACCGTAGCCGCTACCGTAGCCACGGACAACGGGGCTGCCGGGGACTGGGGGCCGTTTTTTATGTGTTGAGGTCATATTGGGGGGGGTTTGGACCATAAGCCCACCGCGCTGGTCCAGTGCGTGTTGGTGGGTCGCCAGAGCCTCTTTCGTTGAATAGCAGGATGTACCGCGTGCAGGCGAGGTTGGCTTGGGCTCCGAAAGGTGTCGTTTGGAGCCCCTTACATCCCACTCCCCCTTACAACCCAATAGTTAATGCTCTCCAATGCATCTGCCTGCTCTTGAAAGATACATAGAGAGGACTCTCATCACTAATTTAAGAGCCACGCTCTTATCGGTGTAGCATTCTTCTCCATGATACTTTTTTAGGGAAATATAGGGCAATGGTTTCCCTCTTGCCTTCCGCCCCGCAGTACTCTGACGCGAGTGTGATGGCGCCCAGAGTAGTCTATTTCAAAACCGTACTAGGACTCCTGTCCTCCGCCTCTGAATAGTACTGACAGTTACTGCTGCCTAGAGAGGACTCTTTAGTACTCTATATAATATGAAATATGTAGACTTTTACTAGTTATAGTCCTCAATTATTATTTAACCATCTCTCTATTCAGACAACAATAATGTAATTATTACCATTATTATGGCAAAAGCAACAAAAAGTCACGCCACGAATCCCACGAGAGTAACGTCAATAATATTCTATTTCCATTTGCCCCAAAAAATTATAGATACAACTCTGTAGTCAAGAACCAAGTTGGCTCTATATTTCTATGGATTTGTGTCAAAAATTATGGGCAATGTGTTGCATTTGCAGTATTTTGTGGCCCCCACTAAGTGTCCTGTTTCCCCCGTCGGGGCACATCCAGCCCTTGCTAAAGATGTCAACTACCCGCGCCCCCTTCCCTCTGCCTGCCCCCTCCCCGCGGAATAATGCGGCAAATATTTGTAAATGTTTTATTTGGAGCGGCGCGGGAGCAAGCGGCCGGGAGTTGTGCGGGTCAAGTCATGACCGGAGGCGGTTTAGTGAAGTGTTGATTCTCTATTTGCACTGTAATAAAGATAGTTGGCTCGCCCATTATAGATGGCGATCAAGCTTATAGCCGTTGGTCTAACAGAAAGCTCGGTGAGGTGTGGGTACTTAGTTCATCTTGAGATGGATTTACCTCTGACTACCCCGATCGGTAATATTCGGGATATAGTCGTGAGCTTATGTTTTTGTTACAAACACAAAGAACATTAATAATGTTTATGAAATAAACATTAGCCGTTATCATGCATGTTATCCCTCTCGGATTTTTTTTTTGTTCTTGTTAGTCTGTTTATTTGGTTTCTAGCTGGAAACATCTACAACTTTTCACGCTTGAAAGTAAGTACAATTTCTTACTCTAATTTCTTTCCGCTTTTAAAACCGCCCCGTCCCTCGCCATCGCTCGTGCCCTAACCCTCTACAATTAGCCGTATTGTCCTCGCCCCAGCGCAGGCGCAGTACACTACGAATGTATATCGAATTATGTTTGCACACATGTTTAGTGTATAATGCGAGCAACGGGACTCCAGATTGCTACAAAATTATTCAAACTTACTCCTTTGTAATGCTAAGCTGATTTATATTATGGCGGTGCACTAAATTTCCCTTGGATTAAAAGTAATAAACATGTTAATGTATATCATTTAGCCTATTTTTGTCTCTCTCAACGCCTGCCAGTCTTGGTTTGTGGAAGTTTATTTACTGGAAAAGCTAACTATAGATAAATAAATTAGGTACTACTGTATGTAATGACCAAGGTAAGACTAAGTAAATGCATGCAAAAAACAATCTCCTTTTCTGGAATAAATCGTTGTGTTTTTTATGTTCATATATACATAAACTCACTGCTATTTCCCACCGGGGTAATCAGAAACTATGGAATTCCATTTTGCCGCGATCCTCACACACTTCTCTTGTTTCCTCCACATTCATCAATCGTTTCATACACGCACGCCGGTTAAGAGGAGATCATACTGAACCTTTTCTAAGGACATCTCCAATTCGGTCAATGTACGTCCTTATAGTAGTAGCGTTCATAATGCTCAATATTTATCTATCTAGGGCACCATCCTACCCTGACACCCCGCTCACACAGAATAACTTATTTATTTATTTTATTTATTTATTTATTTATAAGAAACAAAGTTGTACAAATTAATTGTTGAACTCTGATAAACCAAACTAAGCACACAGGCCTGTGACTTGGTAATCAGGGTTCGGCCACATAAGTTGAGCTATAAGAGTAAACTTATATAATGTAAATTAAGAACCAATACAGTAAAATGACAAAAGTAGTAGAAAACAAAAATGAGCGATTACATTAGAGACAGCATGCAGTAGTATCTTATGTACTTATGAAGTTAAAAATAAAAAGCGAGAAATAATTAAAATGAAACAAGTAATTAAGTAAAAATATAAAAAATAGATTCGGGAACGGTTGCAGTGTGTGTGTGTGCGAGTGTGTGTGTGTGTGTGTGTGTGTGTGTGTATGTGTGAGTGAGTGTGTGCGAGTGTGGGTGCGTGTGTGTGCGTGCGTGCGTGAGTGAGTGTGTGTGTGTGTGTGTGTGTGTACGTGTGTGTGTGTGTGTGTGTGTGTGTGTGTGTGTGTGTGTGTGTGTGTGTGTGAGTGTGTGTGTGTGTGAGTGTGTGTGACAGTGTATTTGTGTATGTTATGTATATTCAGGCGTTGTTATCTAAATAACTGATTTGTAGATGTATGTACACTGTAATTTTAGTTGTCTAAGTTAGTTTGTTAATTAATAAGCAGTCGCGACAAAACATTGTCTGTTTGATGTGTGTCCAAGTGCGAGAGAGTTATAATAACGATATTTTTGCAGATTGAAGTAAATCGGACATCGATTTGATTCTGTCGTACCGCGCACGCAGCCAAGATGGCGATCCCCGGTCTGTGACGTCACATGAACTTCGACAAGCCGATTGAAAGAAATATTTCAGTAAGTACTTTTGGCTTTTATTTGACAGTTCATCGGTACCGGCTAAGATGTGCTCACTTGTCTATATTAGATATTATTTACTTATTATTTTGTCATCCGTGCTAACCTAACTTAGTTGTGTTATCAACACACTACCTATGCGAGTTGTAATCTACATTATATTTGGTAACACTTATTAAATAAGTTTAAAACAAGTTTTATAATTCTACCATATAATTTATCTTGCGTTATCACGAAACAAAACCAGAAGGCTAAACTGTCCGAAAGGTGGTTATTGTACAAACTCATAAAACTAAAAACTTTTAATAATATTTTTGTGTTTTGAATAATATTGTTATACTTTGAAACCGTCACGATATCACTTAACATTAGAGTTCAAACAAACGCGACACTCTCACGCGAGAAACGTTTAAAATTATGTAAATAATGCAAATGCGCGCGCGCATACAGCCGCGACAGTTAAATTCAATTTGGGCCGACAAGATTCATGTGGACTTAGATAAATATTTATTTACGATAATTTTATAATTACCGTTAGCTGTTCGAATCAACATAAAAACCGTTTGAATTATGGATTTGTGAAAACCACATTTCATTAGACCGTTTATTATTTTAACGTTGGTTTGATTAATTTTTACAAATAATATGTTGGCAGTCATTTTATTTTCTATCAGACTCGAAATTTCATATTTCGACATTTTAATATAAAATAATAATAAATAATAGAAATGCACCAAATAATTTAACAAAGATAACTTTGTAACCATGTGTAAACTGTAGTTCATGCATACGAGTAGGTATAACGTTCCATAATTTCAATAGTGCGACGTGTGACGTGCGCACTGACATGTCACCCGACACCAACATACAGACACATCAATGCGAGCTAATTTCTTACGGTCCCGCACTTTTGTCATACACAATACTTCCCGAACATAAAAACCTTGTCACCCTATATTTTATCACCGTCAACCACACCTAATTTAAAACTATAACATACTAAAAATATGGTCGAATTTAGTTATACAGGGTTTAGTGTACAATAACAATGATTTTGACTTCCGCGCGGACAATTTCCCCACACATTAGCGGCGACGACGCGTCGCGCGCATGAGTTGAGATAACTTCATTATGCCTATTTAGTCACACGATTCACTTCCAAATTCAAATGGAATATATTGCCTCGTTGCTTTGATAAGGGTCGCATGCTTTGTTCGCTATCTATTTTTAAATGTTTAGTAAAATATTGCATGAAATTTATGAATAAATTTAAATATGTCGGGTGATTCTTTGCTTTAGATTTAATGTAGCGTCTATTCATAGTGACATTATTTACTTTTATTGCTGTAACGAAGTGATACAGTATTAGTAAATACATTACCGTCGGCTCTTAAACTCGGAAACAATTTTCTCTAATAAAATAAAGATAAGTAAACCGCAGCCTAATCCACCGATCAAATGAACATCTACATATAAAGGGGCTATTACTAGACTAAAATAGGAAACGCATACAAATTTATAGCTCAGGAAGCTGCTGAGAGCAGAGACACAGTCGGGGAATCGAACGGGTTTCCCATACATTAAAGCAATGGCACATAATCCAGCCGAGCGGCATTCATAATGTAACACATTAGAACGTCTTAATTTCAATCTCGATAAAAGGCATAAAGAACAGTTTTATAAAACCGACACGGCCCGACAAGGCGGCCTATTCACACTCAGAATAAAGAGTATGAAAAGCTCCAATCGCTCGTTAAATTCCTTAGAGTATGCACTTAATGCAGTGACGGAAAGTATAGAGATTTTAAACTGATAAAGCATTTTTCTTTATAAACCAAAGCCACGCAATATTACTTAATACATAGATTTAGAAGCACTATGGCCCCGATTCCTGGAGACACCGTCTAATTTTATTTTAAGTTATATCTGTCATTTTCATATCCGTCGAAAAGGAAAGGGACGGATGATTCACAGCTCTTAATTTTAGGAAGAATGAGTAAATGAACGTGTCGGGTTATTGACTGATGTAAATTTTTAGACGGTTGGTTTAGATTTGTGCTTAAAATTGACGTGTGTTCCATAAATTTTATGCTTGTCGATTACCCGTCCCTTTCCTTTTCGGCGGATAAGAAAATGACAGATATAACTTAAAATAAAATTAGATGGTATTTACAGGAATTAGCACCTATATTTAAATAGACAAGTCAAATATATTTTTTTTTATGTTACACTTTCTATGACTGTCTGTAAAGCATTTAAACTTCTCACATCTCACTTACTAGGCATACGTACATATTCTTATCAATAGATACTTATATGTCAAATAGTAATAAAGACTTTTTAATTATACTTTTTAATCGTGTGAGGTTCAACTTGTTTAGCAAGCGGTAACGAGCGAACTACCTACTTCTTCACTACATGTGTACTCATCTATCTATTTAGTATATCTTTATTGTATCTACCTACAAAATGTAAGAACAGACCCATCCAAAATAATTATATGAGTTGCGGTGTACATAAAAACCTGTCGATAGGTTTATGAGACACCGTTTTCATTGTAGAATGTTATTGATACTTTGAATAATTAATAACAAAAAAAATTTCTTGATTTCAAATGAATCTTCCTGTCCAGTCGCATGGTGCACAGGCAGCCTGCATCTCATTTACGCCGGGCGACATAACTCGCGATGACACTCGCCGTCGCGCGATTATCGTAATCATGTTGTGTCCCTTCTCGCGGCGCGGCGCTTTGATGTGCCGGCGGGGTAACCACACGAAGAAAAGGCCTTTTGGACAAGTTATACGAAAGCTATTGGGGTAATTGAAAGGCAAATTTTAGTTTGTACAATATAAGTAAGTGAGGTTTTAGGTATGAAAGTTGTTGCCTTGGTTAAGACTTAATTTGTTTTTATACTTAACGTACCTACTTAGTTACTTTATTATTCACAAAAAGTTAAATACAATCTAATTATTAAAATGACAGATTTTGTTCCGTCAATTTAATTACGAAAATTACAGATTACACAACTTGTAGAGAAAACCTATTTATATATGTCTCTTAATTTAAAAAAAATATGGAATCCCTTGTTATCTGCCCACGTCTGAACGCGAGAAGATTAAGATCTCGTGTTATATTGGAGATAAGGAAAATTAATAAGGTACATAATATTATACTTAATAATAAAGACATCTTCATGATATATCGCGCCGGAGTCACAGATGCTCATAAAACATCCAAATATAGTTACTTCGGCTCCGTGACATTTTACTCTTTGTTTGAAAAATTATGTCTTTATTTTGTTACTTGATAATTAAATTACATTATGGTACTTTTGATGAGAACAAAATTATTATTTTTTTCATAGGAAGGTACTCACATTTTGAATTCAGACGACACTGCTTGCTTAATCGTTAAAGACGTCTTTACAATACGCAAAATATTCAAGGTGGTCTCCAAACTCAAGTACTATTTACAATAATAATCTATTCAACAATCGAGAAAACTCAAACTCCATAGATAATTGAAACGTTGACAATGACTAAACTCAGCAAAATGAGATCAACCGTGAATGAGTCGTCTCTGATTAGAGCCTTAGAGGTCCAAAATAAAGTGATTACGGCGGAGCGAGATGTTTGCCGACGCTGTCCTTTTGCCGGCTCCAAATAAAATAAATAAATCTCCGAGGATAATCCGCCATGAATAAATAACTCCCATCAGTCGCTTTGTCGACGGTGACGTATTTTCTATTGACAAGTTTTTGCAAATGTCAAACGACAAACTTAGTTTTGTAAGTGGAAAAATAAATATTCAGTTGTGGCCTCCTTCAAATCGGTAACAAACACTCGCAAATAAAATTTGTGAAATATGTCACGGACTTTGTCAAACTTACCTGAAGTTTGAACTCTATTCCTTTGCATGTACTTCTCTTTTTGAAGGATTAGTTTCGCGCGTTGTTAAACCCTAAGTTCCCTTTAATCCGTCGGCGCTTAGTTTTGATGTTCACGAGGATGTTTTTGGGTGAAACGTTCACTTTCGCCGGGACATCTGTCTTTGTGATAATTAGCAGCGCGCGGGTGGGCCTCGCCTGTGGTCCTGAGACTTGTTTGACACACATCTCTATTATAATCTCCATTATTCTTCATAATAACCCTTTTTGTTAACATTGTCATCACTGTTTTCACTTTCTCAGTAAATCCTTTACGGAAAGTAAACAGAAATCGATAGTCATCCCTTCAGAGAAAGAAAGTCTCGAACCTTTTTGTCGCATTTCGATTTGCATAAACACTCAGATGTATTCACAGCAAATTAGAATTTATAAGTCGATTAATTTGGAATGTGGAGTAATCGTCGATTTGACCTTATCGGCAACAAATTAAAGATTTAATTATTAATTCAAGAACGGTGCAAAGTGGTTGTCGTGTTTTAGCAATAATTTAGGTGTCTCCGTATTATAGTGCATCCTCGTCCTCAATTAAGTAATAAAGCGTATTTTCGATTTTATCGCATATTTTTACATTAACTTTGTCACCGTTTTAAATTACATTTACACATTTGCCATAAACTTTAAAACATTCACTATCCAAAAATTTACTAACAACACCAAATTCCCAAATCAAACGGTCCGACACCAAATAATCTATTCGTGAGCCTAATCAACAACTGTTACTCTTCAAATATAAAGTTCCAGTGGGGCTATAAAACCATCGTAGTCGTTAATTTGGGTCTTATTAGCGAACAAAACGTCTTTGTTTTGTCGTCATTGTGCGGCGTGTGAAGTTGATATGTTTATTATAAGCGGCGTGGCGGGGGCGGGGTTGTAATGACGCCGGCACAATGCCCGCGGCCGCTTTGATCCTCTAGACGGTACGTTCCGTTCATGTGTGATTGAAACCTTACCCGTAGGTTTCTACCTACCATTTTGTTGCACACCGTGAAATTTTGAAGAAAAAAGTCTTGAGAATCACATTTTAAATTGCAAAGCTTTATAGCTAACAGAAAACCATTCCAGGCGGTCTTTTTATAACAGGATAATATACGCGAGAGAGTGAGAATCGAGGAGTAATCACACTTGTAAACGTGCTCGACTTTGCTTTACGAAACCTATCTTAAAGTCACGAACATGAAACGAAAGAACTTCTTTATTCTAGTGTCTACATCAGAACCTGTGTGTATCTAGCCAGGAATATCAAAGAGCCTAATTTCTATTTACATTTGTAACGGTCTGCGAAGGCGAACTCATCTTTGTACAGCGGGAACACCGCGTCATCCGCACTAATAAGCCTCAGCACTACGCAAATAATTGAGTAATCTCACATAATTGCGGCCCCATTCTGATACGCGGGTTTCACAACCTTTCAATTTTCTATTCGGTAGCTTTGTTGTAACCCCATTGTGTTGCTATGTGTTCCCGACACCTGTGCCGCGCCGCGCCACACCGCGCCGTAAATAATTTGGAAATATTATAGCCGAGAATACGTCAGTCATTGTTGAATTCATTATATAAATTGCAGGTTGCGTACATCCAAATTTTCATATACGAAACTACCAAGTCATGTCGGTTTTGTTATACAAAGTAAACAGGCTCGTAACGGACACAAGCGACCTGTCCTAGAAACTCGGAAAATATGGTAGTATTATTTTATGAATATTTTCGTGCTTTATCAGATTAAATTGTCTTTCAGCAAAATTGTTTATAATACATGAGTAACGTTTAGAGATGTTAATTAAGCCGCGTCCACACGGGCGGATTACCGGCGGGTGAGTGGCGTACCGAATGCGCGCGCGCACCTCGCCGCGACCCGTTTAAAATGTCGTTTATTTATTTTCAATAATTATTCACGCGTGTGTATTAAATTTAAATCTTGGTTCTATTTTAAGAATTTATAATCAATAGTTTTTTTTGTTTTGTCTTGTTATTCTCTTTGTTTGTTAACATTATGAAATATGTTTCAAAAGGGAAACTAATAGGTACTTATTGCCAGCCGGAATTATGCTAGTTGACAAAACATATCATAGAATTACGAACACAACTAACACATGAATACACGTCATCTTAACGATACAACTTTATATTCTCATTAAGCTGAAACTTACAAAAACTACAAATAATATTAGTCGAAATCTGAACAAAATTTCCGCATGACACACAGTAAAGTGTTACCACGTGTGACCGAGTGTTGCGGTGTGTACTGACACACCGACACGTCACATATAGATTGACAACTTGTCGACATGTGGTTCGTATTAGTTGTGACGTTCGTTGATGTCTAATTGACACGTATTTTGTAAGCGCTAACAGTTATGTGAATTGGAGAGATGACACTACTGAATAGTACTAAAATACTTGCTATTCCTTAAACTCAACTCAAACTGAAAACTCAAAAATATCTTTATTTAGTGGGTAACATAGTTACATTTTGAATCGTCTATTTTTATATACTTCTACAGCTTCTCAAACTGTACAGCCGAGGAAAACATTGCAAACAATCCCATATTTATGATATCTTTTAGGTAAGTACTTATACTTGTCTATGATTCAAACATATTCCGGCCAAGTAAATACTGCCATCGGAGGAAAGTCTACAATAAGTCATGTCAAAAAAGAAGATCTAAATCTGTCTGTGTATCTGTCCGATCTGTGTTATGTCTGATTGTTGAAATTTAGTTCTGTGCAATAAAGTATATATTTGATTTGATTTGATCGAAACATAAAGTCGAATTCAGTGGTTTAAAGCCCGCCCCGGGGTTGAAACCCGTGACACGTTCTCCGAACCTATCACAGATTCAAAGTTTATTTGTCATTCAAAGCTGTTTTTTTTTTCGGAAACCATGCAGAGAAAATATCTTCTCACAATCTGTTAACAATAGGAACCCAGTTCTTATCCTCATTACGCCATTCAGCGTACAGGCTTGACACCTGTGCCCTCCCTCCCACCCCCTCCTGCAATCATATCAATTATCCGGCCCTCTCGAGCCCTCTCGCGACGAGAGTAAGGAAATAATATTAGGGTTGTTATGCTCTAAGTAATTGAGACTTTAGGGAGGAGTGCTGAGGGCTGAGGCAATCTGCTTCGAGTTGCGAGAATAAGTGGTTGTTTGGACTATTGTAAAGTCTTTTGGTTTTAATGTAAATTGTATGAATAATATTTTATGTTTGTTTAGCGCGAAAATTGTAAAACCGTGGGCATATATAAAGATTTTGATGAGAATAGAAGAAGCGAAAGTAATATGTTGGAATTGTAAAAAGTGGAATTCCGTAGTCCCTATCATCCCATGCTGCTTAGCTAACTTTGCTAAGGCCAGATAGATTTATTATGGAACTTCATCATTATATTTATCTTTACATTCCTATACAAAAACATTTCTCTATCAGTCATCTGAAAACTTGTGACTCTACTACGATATTATATTATTACTAGCATTAAATTCGGGGTAACACGGTTCACCTTTCCTAATGTACCAATTCTTAGCCTGAAAACTTCCTACCTTGAAAACTGCGAAATGCTCCATACAAACTTCCACCCCCCCATTTTAGGGATGTGGGAGATTAGAAAGATACAAAAAATAGTATTTATCTCCACTTAAAAAATCACGTCAATTTGTCGCTCAGTTTTGCCGTGTAAGACGGACAAACAAACAGACTGACACACAAATACACTTTCGCATTTATAATTAATATTAAGTAAGTAAGGATGGATTTAACATTCCCTTATAGTGAAAACCACGTAAAATGAATGTTATTTTCTTCAACAACCCAGTTTTTTTTTAACAAATATTAACACCCGGGTAAAGTTTTAAAACCACATTTTAATCAATTATGAGGTTTTGTTTATAAAAATTAAATCCGAATGTGATTTTTCAAAAAATGTGTAAACTATTAATGCATTATTCACTTTAAGAGATTTGTTATCTAGTATAAAAATGCATTTATATAATCACAGACTAGACACAGTAAAATATTCCAAACAACTATTACTAGTTGAGAGATTATTCAAAGCATTTTCTCCTTTGAAGAATCGGTCAAAAAATCTCTAACTATCGTAAGAACTAACAACAAACAGGAGACTATTGTCCCGTGAACCATTACGGCCGTCCCTACGCTACGCTATAATATTACTTTGTACACTACATCAATTTCGCTTTGTGAATAATATAATGAATGTAAAAATGCCTATTATAAGGTGCAAGTTGTAACAGGATCACGCCTATATTCCCAATCAGGCTAATCAGAGGTACATCCATCGCAAGATGAACTAAGTACCTACTCGCGCTTTCTGTTAGACCAACGTGATAGGTGGTGAGTCGTATCGCCGTGCCAACTGTTATAGTAAAAAATGCAAATTTTACATATAATATAGTATATAATATTAACAGTAGTTATTATATTAATTTATTATTAGTAGTTATTATAATAATTACATTTTTGTTTCACCGTCCCCCATTTAAGATTTTTTATGGTTGATGCCTGTTAGTGGTTGCCTAGAAGAAATTGATTCAGAGTAATAAAGCCGCCCACTTGTACTGTTGTTAAATGTTTGTGTGCAATAAAGTATATTTTCTCAAAGGAAAATCGAAAAACACACGTTCATCACATAATTCGTCACTATGGTTAAAGACGATGGTTGATGAATTCCGTCTAATTGACCTCCATGCCAGCTGCGCAAGGACAGGAAGCTGCACGCTTGCGCAAATGGTCCCTGCTTCGGCGACTTTGCCGCTAATATTCATAATCGTAAGCATGTCAGGAATGTGTCAAATGTAGAACTACCGCCGTCGAGCACTATCGGAATTCCCCTGTAGTTTTTGCATTTTCTCTATGGATGTATGGGTATCGTACTTTTATGTAAAGTAAGGTTTCCCAACAACGCGTCAGTGTTTCATTACTAACACTTTACATCGCAGGAAAACGGGAAGACTATGATTTTATGCGTAACTCAAGTAAGCTAACTGGGATTTTCAATAAAATCTCGTTAATTTTCCGGACAGTATTTGCCGGGAACTAAGTCTTGATCAAAGTATTTATAATGATATTGCTTATAATGATATATAAACGATCTTGCAATTTCTACAAGTAAAAAAAATAATATTTAGGAACCCCTTATTTATGAAATCTTTTAAAAATAGAAAAGTATCAATGTTTTACGGTGAATGCTGTGTACGCATGTAATTGGCAAGCATAATATACCAAGTATTTCTTTCTATTTATAATGTTGTCTGTAAAAGTTTAATATGTATTGCTGTATGTGTACCTAAATAAATAAACAAATGTTTCGAAATCACACCTATTTTTCAATTTGTTAATGAATTCTTTTTTCAAATCTTGCTTTTTTTTCCTTTTGCCCATTTGAGGGTCAGGCTAATAAGACCAATCATAAGACCATGCTGCCTAGTCTTCAGTACATTCAAATCTTGCTTGAATGTTTTTTGGATTTTTTTATAATTCCGTATGGAAATGATCATTATAGTTGTCAGCCGTTAATAAGGCGGTGAACGGTCCACTGCAACTGTGGTATTGGAGCGAGGATTCCTTCCTCCTGTTCTATTGAGGGTCTGATGTCGGTGGGTGTTCGTCACATTCTTTGCTAAATGCTATGCTTATTCCAGTAAGGATTTAGGAGGAAAGTATCTTTACGCACAGGAAAGGAAAGAAATAGTAAAATGAGCCAAATTGTGGATTGATTGATAGAACACTTCAAAATCGTATCCAAAATTCTAGGCTATGTACCTAAATTAATTTCATCTTTTTTGGGGTTATGTATAAGTTTTTACAGTAAAATACCAGACAGTATTTTGAATGTCAGAAAATAAATTTAAGACTTATGTGAAGCTTACTTTAAGTAAAAAAGATTAATGATTACCTAAATGATAAAAATGCCTGGTATTAATGTATTTCTCTCGTTATTAAACAATTTGTAATGTATACCTACATTGATTTAAAAGATGTGTTGCTGTTACAGTTTCTTGTCATTTCTTCTCCTCAGCCATAACACCTGGCGTTTTAATTTCAATGTAGGTATCTCGTCGCCGCACAAGACACACATAAGTATTGCAAATGAATGTAGAGATGGAACGTGACCCAAAAAACAATGAATTAATAAAGCTAATCACAAATTGCTTTTCTACAGATATATGAACTCGCTGATATCTGATACCCTAATAGATCCTTCACTGCACATTCCAAATTACGACTGTCCAATTAACATCGCCAAAAACACATAAGTGCTTTTACCATTATGCCAGCTACTATCTTACGCAGAATGCCGCAAAGGAGTACAGTTGATCAAAAAAAAAACAAATAGAAAAACATAAAAGCCCATCAGTTTAGTAAAACAGCAATTAAGAGTGGCGATAAGGCAAACATGGCCATAGTTGACTGTAGGCCGCGATCGGCGCCGGCGCATATTGCTAAAAAACCCACCACCCACGACACCACCCCGTCGTAAAAAATGTATGGGCGGCTGTGGCATTGGTTCCGCATTAATTTGATTTTGGTTTCATTCGATATAAATTACGAAAGTCACGATAGATATAGGTATGTACCTTGCGGCGTCGCGCGTCGCGCACCCTACAAAATCGTATCTTTACTATTATTTTCTGAGCCAACCTTCCAATATTTTTGGAATTTTAAATATTGATGCCAATCATAACTCTCTTCTTCTATTCTATCGTGTGAGTTATGTGGTGGGTTCCTAACCTCATCAACCCTAGTATCAGGGTTATTATTGAACCACCAAAGGTCCCTGACATGGTTTATGTAACGACTACTTACTTACGTCAGTAAGTAGTAATCGGAACCCACGTCTAAACGTCTCTTCCGTAGCAAAGATCATCTTCCATTCGGATGATCAACCATTTTATTTTATTCTTATTCATACATCCCCACACGGATTCGAACCCAGGACCTCTAAATCGTGAGTCCAACGCTCAACCAATGAACCACAGACGCCATCCGATAACCTTAGATGTAGATTACCGCGAATCAGATATTATTATTAATCTGTGGAATTCTGGAAACCCAGACGAACCCTAAGCAATCGAGTCAAGATGTTCAGAGTATAACCTCCACTTAGCGCAAGTCGATAGCTGGTTATCTCCTCAAGTTGGGTGGCATTGCCAAAAACACCCCTCTTAAATCACAGCTAATTCCGCAGATTAACATATTTCCTACTCGTATAACCTACAGTTATACATTTTTCAGGCATTTGTGACATGTGTTCGAGACTTCAAGTTGTCAACGAAAGCTTTTTAGCAACTTTGACGTTTAAAACATCGAATATTTTTTACAATCATCGAATAATGCTACACCGACAAGAGAGTGGCTCTTAAATTAATGATGTTGATCGCACATTGATGGTATAAAGACATAAAGACACTAACACCCTGTATAGTATATGCTTCCAGCCGTATAGTCTCCAATCTAGGAGCACCTAAGATGTGCTCTTATATTGCTGACGTAACCGATCTTAGAAGCGAATGTATGTATGTGTTACGTATCTTAGGTTAAATTAGTGCCGTCCTTCACATTCAATACGTGCAAGGAAGGGATGCAGCTAGTTTTAGTGCTGGCGATTTAAGCTTTTAGTTGGTGGTTACCCGAATCGACACCAATCAAAAACTTTGTAGATAAAGGAACAGGTTTTTGAATATATTTTTGGAATATTGTTCCGTTTCTTCCAATTCCAGTGTGGTCCCATATAAATGAGATCGTTTGTCACCCTCACAGCTCAACTGAGTAAACTAGACGCGTCTCCCCGTCCATATAATTTCCTTCTGAAGATAATTTACGAGCCGATAACACGTGTTAATATTTTCGTGTAATTTGTCACCAACATCCCGCGCATGCGCTTTGAAGTCGGACCTCCCGTGACGTCACTCCTTCCTATAGGTGCTAATGAGGCTATATTTAGTATGGAAGTGCAGAGACAATCAAAATTCTTCAATGATAATTTTTCATAATAACGATCCTTCAGGACAAACTGTGTGTCGCGGTAACGACGCATGCGCTCATTCGCTGCTCATCCGTATATATCCGTAGTCGTTTTATCATCTAAGAGGATTATCTAGTGCTATTTGTCTTTAACCATCCCATTATGAAATATTGAGCATGTATACAGCTGCATTTATTTCCTTTATGACTTCTAAGAAAACTTGAAAGCTAACTGTAAGTATTTAACAAATTAATACGCAAAAAACTTTGGTATTTTACGCAGACATAATGTTACCTTCCTAGCACACCCTTAGTAAAGTAAATGACAGAATATTTCACTCCAAAAATTGCAACTGGTTGCGAAACGTGGTTGCGATGGCGGCCGAAGGGAAAAAAATCAATCAATCAATAAACAAGAATAATTTATTTCAGTAAAAACTTATTCTACCTACTTAATTGACTACACATTGGAACTTAGATAGAAAAATATTACCTTTAAAATAGTAAATGTTTCCATATTAGAACTAATAAATAATTTCATATCCTCATCTTCTTTTTTTTGTAATCCGGCCTCCTAACTGAAGATTTACCGGCCAGCATTTTTGTGTTTACCAACTCATATCACCTTTGAAGGAAATAACTGTAATCACCTTTCAGATACATCATTATCCTAGCACGTATACAGATATAACAGTACCGCGGCCACTTCAAAAGCTTCTAGACTTTGAAGTCGCCGTATATTTTGAAAGTGCGCCCGCGCCGGCGCGCTCCACCGCCCGCAAATGCAAATCCGCTGTTTTAGTGGATTACGCCGGGGTGGGCCGGTGCTCGCTCCACCAGTTCCACCACAGTGGATACAGACACTACTATCCAGTAAATAAATATAAATAACCACCGCACAATAGCGCGGCGTGTTTGGCGGCGTGCGGGTTGTTTACGCAATTTAAACATTTTTATTTCGTTATTTTTTTATGTTTTTATACATTAGAAAACATTTTAAGATAAGCGAGACGGTGCGGGTCTGCTTTGAAATTTAAGTAAGCGTTAAAACTGTAGCTGCGTTTTATGCCGAAGTTGGGGGTAATGTTCTAAATATGTTTCCTCTTCCAATAATAAAAAAAGATATAAGTAATTCAGTTAATATATAACATAACATAAGCTCACAATTATATTCCAATTGGGGTAGTCAGAGGTACATCATCATCACTAATTTAAGAGCTCTTGTCGGTATAGTATTCTCTGTTGACAATTGCAACATAAAAATACCTTTTAAAAAATATATTAATTCTTTACTATTTTTAAATTAATTTTGTATTCATCGATGTTCTCTTATTGTCGGACGTGTTTGTAACCTTTGTAATTAACTACTAAAACCGAATTATATGCGAAGTGGCAAAACAATCAGCGTTTCTTTTAATACAGTCTGCGAGTGGTGAAATAATCAATCCACACACATTTAAACATTCTCCATGTTAGTTTTTAGGGCAAATAGGGCAGTGGTTTCCCTCTTGCTTTCCGGTCCGCAGTACACTGTCTGACGCGAGTGGGATAGCGCCCAGAGTAGTTTATTTCAAAGCCGTACTAGCACTCCTGCGTCCTCCGCCTCTGAATAGTACTGACAGTTAGTGCTGTGCTGCCCTCTGTCAGGATCCAGGTAGTACCCACACCTCTCCGAGCTGTATAATATTACTTACATGTGTGTGAGCTAAATATGTGTTTTTCTTTAAATTGTGAATCAAATTCACCTAATACAATATTCTATATAAAATTCCCAAAAACCAGATAACCGTGCAGCCCCATACATGCAGATGTGTCAGACATAAAATTTGTAAACAGAGACGATCGCTTGTAACAATATTATCTATCAACATTAGCTCGATTGTGATTTTATTGAGGGTCTGTCTATTGTTCGCGACACCAACCACTGTGCAGTCAAATTCCATACAACTTTCAGCTTTAAAACCACTGCTTTAAAGGCTACATGACTTGGTTGTAAAATGTATCGCTTAAATGATGAGCGTGATCATGTTTGCAATTCACAGGACATGTGGGAACATTGGTCTACAGCCTCATGTGATGTTTCTGACTTTATGTAAGGGGATGGTTTTCCTGAGAGATTTGTTTTCAATTTCCTGTGTGAATGACACTATGCACCAACTTCTATGAAACAATTTCAAACCCCGTTTCTTTATTAAAGTTTAGTTTCGGTTTTGAGTTTTTAGGCCGCCTTTTGTACCACTTGTTTGTTTGTGCATAAAATTGTGTATATTATGTTCGAAATAATGAGTATTTCTATTGTTACTTATATTTTTATTTTTATATTTTATTATATTTTGAGTATTTTAGGTACCTACCTATGTTATTTATATAAGCTTACTGGCTTCGATCAGCAATACGTAGGTAAGTATCTTGTCAGTAGGTACTGGGTAAAGACTTAAAAGATGTGCGATATCTCACTAGATATATGTATATATATCACTATATTCAACGACTTTTCGACTTAAGAAAAGAATGTATTTGATTAGAATGATTGTTATTATTAGTTACTTATATTAGTTTTTTATTATTAGATGTTCGATTGAATGCCATGATTTTATAGATTCTTTTCCTTTTTAACAACTTTATTTATACGACATAAACACCTACGTTAGAAACACCTACACTAAGCGATCGATATTTGTCTCCCCGTCCGCCCGCCAATAAAGCACTTCTGTAGCCATAAACTTGGAAACTTCAATGCAGGCTACATCAATATGTGAATAAACAACCTTTACAATGTCGGTTTATGGTTCACACAAGTTAGGTTCACACTCCAGTGGGTTCTAAAGGAGTTGGGTACGTATGCGCGCACGCATACTGCACAGTGCGCCGGAGCCGGGGCGAAACGCACCGCTAATGACTACGAGTATCGGCGATTTAATACGTGCGATTGAACACACTGAATGCTATTTGTACTCCCCGCGTTCTATTACTAACGGTTGTGTTAAAGAATAACGTAAATCCAGCTCAATTTAGTTCTGCTAAAGTCGCAATTGGATTGTAGAGAAGAAAACAATGTTTGCGAAAATGAAGACGTAAGCGTCATATATTGAGGGCGAATGCCATAAAATATTATCATTTATCACGGGGACATGTTTGGTGCAGCTCGGCGGTTATTGTGGTGACGTGCGGCCATTACGCTCGCATCTGCAACAGTTCCTTATTGTCGGGGCTCATAAATCGTTCCTAAAAAAATGTGCATGAAACAAGATGTTCGATCCATTGAAACACAACAATATGATGTGGATGAGTCGTAAATTTTTCGATCGTTACCATTTAAATTGAGGGGCAATGTAATCATTCACAGATTTTGTTACTTAGGTTAGGTATTCTAAATTTAAATAATAATAACTCGCGAATGTATCCACACACACAGCTCTCTACCAACTTCTGAACGCAACTCACAATAATCCGATTCAAACTAGAAGCGTAAATCAGCACATTCTACTTATGAAATATTTTGAACGTGTCACTTAAATCCATTATTTGATCGCCATATTTAAACAGATTCAATCCCAAACCTCACATATTTACTCCAGCCAATTTATCATCGTCAACACAACAAATGAGTTTGGCAAACATTCCGCTAATCCCGCATTTATACGAGCGATGTGCGTGTGCGCAGCTTTGGCAAAATGGCCGCGTTAATGTTGCGAAACATTTTATTTAAATAGGGGACCGGTGTTTATCGTTATTATTAAGTTGTAAACGACTCGCGGGACTTCCGCACATTCATCACGCGATATAAAGCCACACACAGAATAGCGGCGATCTTCGAGCGTGCCAAATCTATTCAACTCGCACATTGCGCTTTTTTGTCCACCTCGCTGCGAGCCCGTCCCACTGTCCATGATGGTTTTATTGCGGGTGCATTTTGGAAATTATTGGGCCCTCTTTCTCGGGCGACGAGGTTATATGGCTGCTGTAAAACAATAAATAAGTCGATTGTTTACAGTGTTAGTGGTTTGTGTGGGCCCCATGCGAGGCGCTTCGTCACAGGGCCACAATGCGCGATTGTATACCGATGATGGCGCGTTAAACTGCATGAACCTGCGGCGTGGATGCGGTGACGAGTTTTACAAGCCAGTAATGAATACCATTTAGTGGTTCCTTTAGACAAATATAAGTTGCTCGTAAATGTATAATTTATAAAGAACAGTGGGGCGCTCGGTGTGGTCAGCTAAGAAATTAGTAAAAGGTCGTTATGAGCGTAACGAGCCAATCAATTTGTTATGGTTTGTGTTTTGTGTTCACAATGAGAGTGTAACCGCAGGAGATGATGGCTATGCGCTTTGTATTTGAAGACAAATGACGAGAGAACCAGTCTTTGTAGGGGCTTCGGTGAAAATTGCAAAGTTGTCGTCAAACAACTAGCGAGGTCTGCTGACAAATAGGAGCCCCGCTTTTCCCCTGAGGATGGACGGCGACTCTGAGAGCATTCCCTCGGGACTTAATGTTAATGTAAACTTCATTACTTTGCATTTTAAATCAAAATAAAGACTTCTGGATTTAGCTTCCCACGAAAATGTCGAAAGATGCGAATTGTAAATTATGCCGCACCGTCTTTCATCTACGATGGTTCCTATGAGAAAGACTGCCGCCTGCTTTGCTCTTCGTGTGACAAAAGAATACTGTAATAAAAAATATATATTTACAAAATGTAGTAGAATAACCTTTGATTGATTTGATTTCAAAAGTATTTATTACACATTAATAGATTACAGTATTACAGACACAGTCTAACAATACTTACAAGAATGAATTTAGTACAAATATTTCGCCGGCCATAAAGCCATACGGAAATTTATGACACATACATTGAGAACTATTTTGAAAAGTTAACTATGTTGGCATTATCAATCAGGAATGGAGTATTAATAATACCCACACAGCCAACCTATATCACACAGCGACAATTTATATGAATGTAGATGGTAATATGAGAGTACAGTACGTTCTCATTTATAGCAGCTAAGAATATAAATAATATTAAGTAATAAGCAATAGAATGCCAACAATCATCGCAACAAAATGTAACATTAACATTGGTAGGTAGACTTCACAGCGCGCGGGCATAGTAGAATAACCTATAAATCTGTTAAACAAGTATCTATAAAATAAAGAGTATTTAATAGGTAGATAAATATGATAATTTATAACACATATACATACTTACATTAACTTTTTAGACTATGGAATTCCATTTGCTTCGATCCTGACACACTTCTCTTTCTTCCTCCATATCCATCAATCGTCTAATACACGCACGCCGGGTCAGAGTATATCGTACTAAACCTTTTCTAAGGACATCTCCAGTTTGCTCTGGCAGTCTTGCTCTGCCGGCCCTACCACCAACCTTCGCTTTATATATCGCTTTCGTAATCCTATTATCCTTCATCCGCTCTACGTGTCCAAACCAACTTAACATTCCCTTCACAATCTTAGTCACTATATCGTCTTTTACACCACATCTCTCTTTTATCACACTGTTTCTCACTCTATCACTTAATTTAACACCGCAGATGCTACGCAACGATCTCATTTCTGCAGCATTAATCCTACTTTCATGCTTCTTCTGCCATACCCACCATTCACTACCGTACTTCAGCGTAGAGACAAGTACTGTATTGTGAACAGCCAATCATCCTCGCATCTGGCGAAATAATAAATAATATTTTATAAAAAACTTACATTACCTATTCTTACTATATCTACCAAGATAGATCATCTATTTATTTCTATACGCATTATTTAAGTAAATGATAATGGGGTGCGCAGAGCCACGAGCAGGTAATCAAAGTTACTTACTGCAAAACGTTTAGTTAGTTTTTATAACGTAATTGCTACAAAAGGCTTAGACGAATGCGATTTACAGTCATAAGACTGCGTCAATAAAACAGCAACAAATAAATACCTAGCAACAAAATCTTTCTTCCGCCTCTGAATGAGAAACTTCTCAATGTTCGGTGCCTTTTTACATAATCTGCTTATGTCCGAGGAATTAACGTAAATCAAAGTCAATAGTAATAATATGCGCGCACGCAGACGCCGCGCCGCTTGCACAAAACCGCCGGATCACTTACCAACACTCTAATACCATTGTCATCAACACGCATCAACCAAACACGTCACCAACCTGCACAACAGAAAATCGACTTATCGACCATTAAACCAACTTAGAAAAGGAATCAAAACCCTTCACGTATTAGGTTAAAATTTAACTCCAAAGTCAAAAAGTCGGCCTCCCTTTACCTAAAGGGATAAATAGAGTCGTCAAACTAAAGCGGCCGACGCAAAAAACTCACAAAAGCTCCAAGTTTTGGACACAAAGCGACATCGGGAAATAAATTATTTCATCTGTTCAGGCCTTTCACGATAATATTGGCAAATGTTTCCATTCGGCTCCGGCCACGCCCCGACACCGATACACCGGGAACATAATATCTTCAGGGTTTATTGACCGAACAATATAGCCCTTATAACATTGCAGTTGGGTCGTAAATGGTTTAGCTCGCCGTCCGGCCAGTGGGCCGCGGCGCGTCACAAAGTCGACAGAAAGTCACCGTTTCTTTTCTAATTTTTTCGGCAACACCAACATATATTTTGACTGTGATGTTTTTATTATTTTTGTCCGCGATGTCGGGTGAATGGCTAACTATCGGTGATTTTTTCGTAAAGTCGGCGCGGTGGTGTTTATTCACGCAGCATGTGAGGCAGTTCGTCGAAACGCCGACACACGGACGAACGGACAGACGAACGACTGGTGGTAATTATCTAATGGCACAATGTTGACTTTTTCGAGTGTTTTGGCTTCCGTTCATGGGGCCCGCCATTAATCACATGTAAATGGACACTCTGTAATGCTCTAGACAATGCTGTCGTACATTTTGTCAGTTTTGGAATCACATCAAAAAAGCCGATGGTAAAACGAGACAAGTAATTATTACTAGTCTAGATAAAACATGTGCACCCATAAATCACTGGAACGAATGATCTAAAGTAACAAAAAATATGTCCGTTTTAAACAAGAAAGATCTTAATTGCATACAAAAACACGCTAGTAACTCCTATTGGGGCCCTGACCAAATGACGGCAGGTACACCTACCTATATCTAGAAAGAAATAAAAAGATACCTGAAACGAAATCCAAACGGCTAATATAGTTAATGTACCTGTACATTTTTAGGACACCCATTACCAAATGTGGCAGTTAGTTTCTGGTCACATGTGATCCCCCCCCCCCAACCCCAACAATGATTAGATTACACTCTTGGCTTGTATCTGTCGGAGGACCGCAGAGTTACAGTGCTCCTGTTTTCTTAATAACTCTCGGCTTTCATCGCATTTCGGAATACAAACGGGAGCTAATTTAAATTTATTTTGATCCCGCTGAAACAAAACAGCAATAAAGAAGGTATGTAGTTCCAAATTCAAATTCTGGTACTTACAGTAAATCAAATATTTTAGGAACATGGAAATTAGCCTTCGCTATCCGAGAGACGTTAAGAAAATAGAAGCCCTGGGGGTCCAAAAACACCGCATTGAAGCATTTATTCCAAAAAAGCTATATTGCTATTTGACAATTATACACGTTGCACATTTACTTTTGTTGACGCAAATGTCAAAGTAAGTATTTCTTTTATAGATGATTTATTCATTGTGACCTCTTTACGCCTTCTGTGCTCCTATAACACCGAATATTTGCAGCTTCAAGCTTCTACCAGCTGCACATCAATAGTAGACCAGATCTGCAGTGGTTATCATTGATCAACACAACAATGCTGATCCACATAAACAACATGAAGCCTTCCGCGAACAACGGAACAATGCGCCGGAAACATCACCGAAGTATTGATGTTGTGGTGTTGGTGTAATCCCGCTTTAACCGAGACTTAAAATTATTGCACAAGTATATTTTTTAAATTAAAATCATTGTTTTTTATTGCGGGGATTGCGGGGGAAAAACACAGTATGCTGAAATATGCAAATTGTCCAGGCGTGTGACATACGCGGCTAATCTACATAAGTCACAAAAACAATAGTCTTCTTCTATCGTGTGCATTATGAGGTGGATTACCAACCCCACCAAACCTGGTGTCAAGGTTTTTACTGAGCCGCCATAGGCCCATGACATGACTCATGTAACAGCTACGTACTTACATCAGTAAGTAATAACTAGGACCAACGGCTTAACGAGCCTTCAGAAACACGAATCATCTTACTTTTACAGGTGAAAATTAGTAAAATTATTTATTACATATTAAGTACTAATTCAGTAGAAGCGGGAACGAACCTGCAACAGCAGTAAGTACCCATTGCAATAGCAACTCATACTGTGCTAACAAGAAACGCATCGTGTCGCCCGCGGCGCTCTGTGCTGCACAGTGGTGCGGGCTAGGCATAAATCACAGCTCCTCATTGTAAACAATAACATGCAACTGTAGCGCAAATACGTTTACTTTTTAGAACTGCCTTGGCGTGATCATTGTCCTACTAAGTACTGCCTATAACTTTCACAGTACGTACTTAATTGTTTTCTTCAGATGTCGACTTTTACGGCTACAAAATTAATCAACATTTTTGTTTTTGACGTTACTTATTGTAGATTTGCCGCAGATGGCATTAACTACTTGACCGGTAATCAACGACAGTATAACACATTTTATGCTGTATATTTAGATAAGATTTATGTGTTTTCATGTTCTGATTAAATGCACATTTTAATAATAATTATTTGTACTTACCAATTTATTTGCCAAATACAAGACACTTCCTACATGTTAAAAGAGATTAACGCATATAAAAAAAGTCTTAGAGATGATCAGCCCAAAATGCCAGCAAGTCATAAAAAATTACAATATTATAATAAAAATAGTAACAAATTAATCAAAAAAATCAGATTGTGTTGAACTGTACTTGTAGTGGCACAATAAAAAAAAACTTTAAATTACCATAGTTGAACCTGATATAGTTTCTAAAACATTTATATTTTTTGCAGAATGGCCGACCCTATAAAACGTACCACCCAAGTCTCTAAACAAAAGCCCGAAATCACGACCTTTTATTATTTCCCTTTTTACGGTAATTTCTACGCACATTATCCATTCATCGTGGTAATGAACGCACGGTAGTAACGACGAAAACGCACAATGGTTCCTGCTGTATGCGTTCGCGCACATTTTCGGCAACAACGCGCATCGAGTGCGTGAAATACGCGTGACTGACACCCAAGGAGCAGAGTAGCTAAATAGTAGCGTCACTAATTGTGGAATGTCTTAAAAAATAACAAAGACCTCTAGTGGACATCTAAAGTCTGTAATAACGCAGACGCTTGAATCAAAAGCAGGTGCAAGAACAAACAAAAGCACAATCGAATTATGATTGTTAATCTTTTTTATTTAGTTAATTATTTATATTATATCGTGATACATTAACTGCTACATTCTTAGTTTTTCCTATCAAGCCTGACCAAACGAATTATCTCCACATAAAAGAACTTTACGGTAAAGAGCTTTAAGGCAGAAGTATGGTTCTCTAAGGCACTGACGCGGGACGCTGCGGCAGACGTTGACAAACGCCAGCTCCATTACATACGAGTAGACAAGGTTCACGACTATAACACGCCAGCTGATAGACGCTATAGCCTAGACCACGAAGAAAACGGTAAAGTTGCCTTTAGAAAACACATAGCAGTCATCAGTCAGAATACAAGTAGCAGTAAAACTTGTAGACACATGTAGAGCCATGCTAATGCAGTTGCGGGCCGTTTATCGCTGTCTGTCGGCGCGCGCGCACGATCCACGCTTACCTCAATTACGTGTGAAGATTTACCTTCATACAAGTTGCATCTAATTTTATCGCGAGAATTTAATGGGAAGTATCAGCTCGTAGGATTTATGAATGGTGGGTTTGTGTGTTGTCGTATAATGAAATGAAGTGGTATTACAATATCTTCCTTTCTCTATAAAATTTTAATGAAACATGAATGAGGGACTTTGCAGGTGGCGTTCCCCTAAAGAAATATAGATGGCGCTGTTCAGATTTTACGTGATACTGACCTATTTTCTCATTGCTCGTGGTAAATCATTATTCAAAAATGTAATGCCAGGTGCATAATATATACTTAAATATAATCGTTGCTTGATATTAAAATTTGGGTCAGATACGTATAGAACAGCCTCCGTGGTCTAGTGGTTAGAGCGTTAGGCTCAAGATCTGGAGGTCCGGGTTCGATTCCCGATGGAGACATTGTCGAAATCACTTTGTGAGACTGTCTTCTGTTTGGTAAGGACTTTTCAGACTTGAATCACCTGATTGTCCGAAAAAGTAAGATGATTCCGTGCTTCGGAAGGCACGTTGAGCCGTTGGTCCCGGCTATTAGCCGTAAAAACACCTCCACCAACCCGCAGTGGAGCAGCGTGGTGGAGTATGCTCCATACCCCCTCCAGTTGATTGAGGGGAGGCCTGTGCCCAGCAGTGGGACGTATATAGGCAGTTTATGTTATGTACGTATAGAATTATGTTGCTACCTATGTAGCTTCACTTTATTATGATCAGAAGAGCGGGTGGAAGATGTATTGTGCCTAGGTGTAAAAACAAGGCTCATCATTTATACCCAAAAACAATGATAAAAGATGCATATGTCTATTATTCATGAAATTAGAAGGTTAACCAAAGACTATCTGTGTTTTTGGGGAACGTAGCCAAAGTGCCTCGTTATAACACCCCACCAATATTCATCGAGCAAAAACGCCTGGAAAATTGCTGGATACCCCAACTCTATGTAATACTTTTTATATACACAATATTTATCTTAATAACACTAACACAGAAATAATATACCCAACAAGCATGTATCACATCTCGCGGACTGCTAACAAGCCATCCGTCAAGCAAGACAAAGCACCGCACAGTGGGACGAAACTCGTCGACGGTCAAAAAAATATCGACAGCATTAAATCAACGCGATTCGACACGGAACATAAACTGCTCCTGCACCTCATGCACAATCATCGGATGTATGTCTTTCAGAACAGACGCAGGCGGTCCCACTGTGCAATTGTCTTGTATTGAGGACACATTTTTCTAGTTTTATGTTACTTTAAGTGAATGCAAAGTACTGATTTAGACAAATTATTACTTGTTATTCAGTAGCCTAATTGATAAATGATGCGTAAATAGAAAGTTGAACATTGAATAAATTAAAAAAAAATCTCCTTTCTGGAGCATTATTATTTTCGACTGCTTTTCTTTAAAGTTCTTATATCTACTATCAGACTCATTATACTTTTATTATCTCCTTTATTTTTATACTGAGATGGGAAAAGGAAACCCCACTTTAAAATGTATGCTTACCACAGTCAACACGAACTGGTCCGTCAATTTCTATACATATTCCTCACATTGCGGAGGCATCGCGAGCGCCGCACGAATCCAATTAACTTAGCCAGAGTGTCACATGTTTGCACCGCGACGTGTGAATCGATTGCGGGGTGTCGCTGCGCCGGCGCAATCAGCCGCGGCCGTATATCAACAGCGCAATAAGACGCGCTGCGTGTGACCACCACCTTATTTATCGAGCGCGATTTGTGGCGCTGCGACACGAGAGCCCGTGTGGACTGGACACTAACAATTTTGATGGTTTTTTAGCCATTTCCGACTTCAGATTACCTTTTACTTCATATTTCAATAAATTCCTGAAATAATTTGATGCGAGTTTTCTATTATATTTAAATATGACGCTCGCTTCTGAGGCTATTGTTGAAAACTCCTTCTTACCTAATCATGAATCACAGTTCATTTTAAAAGTAAGAAACAAAGCGTGAGCACGCTACGCAACCACACTTACTCGAGCAGAAACAAAAACATCTTCCTAACCGTATTAACCTGGCATTCACATTGTAATCAGTAGCCGGGCTCATTTATTCTGAATTCTTAACAAGTAGTGAACAAAAGGCGCACAATATGGCGGTTGGAGCAACACTATATCTCCGCAACAGTGGCGCCGTGGAAACGCGCGCTCATCTGTCAAAATTAGACGTCATATTTGTCCGCCGTCAACGGCAGCCATTGTTGCAATATTTTAAATTAGTCCGCGCATTTGTAAGTATTGGTCTTGAGAAAAACATCGTTCAAATAAGTCGTTTGCCGATATTGAGTAACAGTAGCCCGAGTCATCATGTTAGATTAATTTACATAAATCAACGTAGATACAATTTTTGCCCATATATTTCAAATATATATTTTTTAATATAGATTACCAATTAAAAGATTGATAATTAAGTGAAACACGTTGATTATGTTTCTTATGACGCGATAAAGTTATATTAGGCGTTGGACAAAAAAGAATTGCCAATCTGCGTGGAATGTTTTCACTCGCTTGATTGCCCAAATACAAACTATTAGGACAGTACCCCATTTGAAGAGAAAGGCGACTTTCTTGCACCACTGATGACGAAGATAATACAGGGCATAACCATGACTTATATACGATCAGTCATTTTACAAAATAAAAATATTTATGATAAAGCAATAAACATTCCAAACATCAAAAACGTCACACACTGAGCTGTGCAATCTTACGTTGTCACTGATTTGAAACAAACAACAACGCTATTACAGCAAGAACAATATCATACAGACACATTCAACAAAACTAATTCTACTTTATTGCGCAGGAAATATAGCTGAAAATCGAAGCACTACTAGGTGACAAGATGGGTATTCAAAAGTGTTCTCGGAGTGGTTTCGATTTGACAAGTGTCCGCCATTTTTAAAAGTCAGAGACAACAACACTGAAATATGGATCCTAATCTATTGTCATCCCAAAACAATAGCCCTCAACAAACTCTCAATTTATATTTTTTAAATGCTAATCGAGAGCATTTGGTCTGAGAAAAATAAGTACAATAAATAAATATTGTAGAGTTCGAAACTAAACAAATACACTTCTCATCAAAAAAATCGAAACACCTTGCAAGTTTACGTTTTGTCAGGATTATCAGAAAAATGTGTACATTTAGGAATAAATGTTAAATGTCGTTTAATAGTGAGCAATATGAGCTTATCAAATCTTAATGTTAATGTTCTAAATTTAAATGAATTTTTCATAGGTTTCGTATTTTGTTAAATGAGTCATTTTTATTCCGTATGGAGTATAAAGGAAATGGATAAAACAACACACGTAAATGAAAAAAAAAGCTAAAAAACGTTTATTTAATAACTTGTATTCCCTCCCCGAGCTCTAATTACTGCTTCCATACGGTTCTTCATCGATCGGATGAGAGTCACGATCACATGCTGTGGTATATTGTCCCATTCCTCTTGGATTGCATCTTGCAGCTGGCTAAGTGTTTCTGGGGCAGGATCTCTTGCTCGAATTCGTCTCTTTAATTCATCCCACAGATGTTCAATGGGATTCATGTCCGGGCTTCTTGCTGGCCATTCCATAATAGAGATATCGACTTCGTTAAGATAATCTCGTACGACGCCCGCGGTGTGAGCCCTAGCATTGTCGTGCATGAATATGAAGCCGTTGCCAATAAAATGTGCATAGGGCATCACATGAGGCTCGAGACACTCTTCGACGTACCGATGACAGTTTAGTGCAGGCAGACGTGGCCCAGACACGAAAGCAAGCTCTGTCTTACCGTCGGCGCTGATTCCTCCCCAAACCGTCCACGAACCGCCACCATAGCTGACCTTTTCTTCAATGCAGCATTGTGCATAGCGTTCTCCGTCTCTTCTGTAGACCTTGTTCCTTCCGTCGTTACCATACAGCATAATTTTACACTCATCAGAAAAGAGAACTTTGCTCCACTGTAGGTATAACCAATTTAGGTGCTCACGTGCAAAGTTAAGGCGCGCTCTTCGATGGTCTGCAGTTAATTTCGGCCCATTTGCTGGCTTATGCGGTACCAGTCCACGATCCTTCAACCTTCTTCTAATTGTAGAGTCACTTACAGCCACCCTTCGTACAACACGAAGCCGCTGCTGCAGTTGAAAAGCGTTAAGGCGTCGATTTCTTAAAGAAGTTGTTACAATAAATCGATCATCTCGCTCAGAAGTGACCCGATTCCTGCCAGATCCTGAACGGCGCGTGAACAAACCAGTCTCCCGATAACGTTTATAGACTCTATGAACAGATGACAGGCTTAGATGCAGTCTTGCAGCCACAACACGCTGACTAAGGCCAGAATCCAGCAATGCCACAACTTGGGCGGCTTCTGTGGGCTAAGTATCCATACGTTTTAGAAAAAAACCTTTTTTCAGACGTCCCAAAGTCACAGTATTGAAATAAAAAACAAAAAGTTTAAGGATAGGCGCCAATTTTTAGTTTTTAAACGCTAAATGTACTCCAACCCTAAACACACATTTGTCTCAAAACAGTGATTCATTTCGTTTATAAGATAAACAAATGAAATTCTAATTTTGAATTTAGAATTTTCGCTTATTACTGTAATGGCCAAACTGCCAGCTATACATTTATGTATTTTTTTTCATCGTATGAATTCTTTTTTGTGTTAAATTCGGACAGAAACAATGAAAACGGAAGTGTTTCGATTTTTTTGATGAGAAGTGTATAATCAAGTGACTCTCGTACGTCTATTTGTAAAAAAAATAAGATACCATAATATTTTATTGATTTACGTAATGTAAATACTTTATTCGAATTGATCAAACATAAAAATTACATTATATAAAAAAAATATCTTTAATCAATATTCGTCTTCAATCTGATCTATAGTAACATTACTTAACAATAAGAAAATAACGGCATAACGAAAAAAAATAACATGTTTACCTACAGAAGGAAGTTACAATCAGTAGCAAGACGAATCGTTATTACATAAATACCAAACAAAATAAGTGGCCCGTGAAATAAAATATACGATTCAAACAATCCCCGGACCGTATAGAATTCATAATGAAACGTAACTTGTCGATCAAGCCAGCGACAACTATACATCATTTCGATAAACATCAAGTTATGATCGATTCAACACTCGAAAACAACATGTTTTTGGAACCAACTTACATTTTCACTTATAGACAATAATTTTGTATCCTCCTTCCTTTACACTTAGGAATACTGCCCCAAATTCTACAAAATTTAACAGCATAATAAACTTTGCAAGATGTAAAGAAAGTCTCTTGTCTATCCGTAACGAACTGACAAGCATATTTAATATGAAGATAAAATACACTCAAAAGTCGTTTTGATAAGTGTAGATTAATTCATTATTATTGGAATAGATACCGTAAACTTAAAATAAGTGGCTTTGTCGTCAAAATGCACCTGCTCATAGAAAAAAGGAATCGCGTAATTTTTTCCAAGGATTTTTTTAACAAATATTTTTATTTCTTTGCTTGTGACTAACTATACTAATTAACTGACTAATAATAACATTAAGAAATCATCTACTAGAAACCATTTTACAACGGTCAAAATTATTACAAACAAAAAATATTGTGCTTAATAAAAATGATACTTTTGTCCACCGCTTTTACTCCAACGCTCCCACTGGGGTATAGATAATATAGTATAAACAAAAGCTACTTTTTTCTAAACAATATATTGAGCCAAATATATTCTACATAGCGGAAATCCCCTCTACTCCATTTACTGTAATAAAAAATACAAGAACTATTTAATTCACTGACTAAAATATTGATAAACATTCAGATTAGAACAAGGCGGGATGTAAAGTAGCGCAATCCATCACTTTTGGAAATATTTATGTAGCGGGTACCACACGACGATTGCTGTACCACGTCAAACGACTACAGACGACTACACATAGTATAAAGATAACAGCAGGTACACTTAATACAAACTCCTGGGTATATCTAGCCGTGTTCGTCCATGGTGACAAGTCTCCGATCACGGCCATAATAAAAACCAATATTTAGTCGAGAAACCTCAATCTCAAAATTATTTATGTGTCAATTCAACTTTAAGGACCTCAGTTTTTTAAAACTGAGGAATACGGTATATTGTGGCGAATATTTTGAACACCACATACTGCAGACATGGAGGCAATAAAACATGATGATTATGATTGCAATTGTATGAATTTCACACATAGACAAATTATAGAAAATCGGCATTAATTCCTTCAGTTACTGTACCTTGTAACTAACGCAAAGTGTACGTAACATCCTGTCAAATGTAGTATATTTGTACCTACTGTTATCTTTTCACTATGGACGAGGCAACAATCGCACCATCTACTAAACGGCTCGCTAATCACCCATTGTTACGAATACTAATTATTTACTATAACGAAGGATATTGTCATGTACAACATACTTACATTAAGTGGCGTGTGGATTTGAGCACATTATGTTTAGGCTATTTCTTATTATGTTGGAAATAGAAATCGAGAATTGTTGTGAATGTAGCACCGGTGGTAGTAAGTGTTGGAGAACCATGTACTTAGAGAAATTTAAAATTATAAATATAAAACATAATATAAAGTACTTCCACTAAGAGTACTCATAGGATCTCGTTCGTAGTTGATATTATCTTCTGATCGTGGGGCAATCTGGGAGGTGCTGATGCACTTTTCAATGTACTTACTTATTTTTTTTTTTATTTTTTAGGGCCAAGTCGGTACTTTCAAAATCTACAAAATTCACGTCAAAAAAGTTCTTGAATGCCGACTAAACTTTTTTTAAAGACTTGATGTACTTATAAGAAGTTTTTGGCGGGATTCTCAGTCTGTTTCCTAAGTAGGTAAGTAAGCTTATAGCAGGTGCGTATTGCTCTAATCGCACGCTAGTAAGTTATGTTTTTTACCCCATTCAGTATGTTGTCTTGTTAACACTTTTTTTTTTATTTAAGTATTTTTTTTTGACGTAAGTTATTGCAGATTTGCCGCTAATGGCTTTAATTACTTGCCGGAGAGGTTAAAAAAAATGTGTTTTATATTGAACAAAATTACTTTGTAGTTTTTACGATTTTTTGTTTTTATTTAACTTCCTTCAATCGTTGTTCCTTACTTTATCAGACATAATATTATATCTATCCTATGCCCTATTATGCACTAGAGTAAGTATCAAGGTACTTATATCATTATTGCAATTTATGTCCAACCCGCCATTCTTACGGAAACTGAGTCCATTAATATGTAAAGTCAATAAACTAGGTATCAGCTTCCCGATTATGTAAATGTAACGTTTGAGGCTTCAGAAGCCTTCCAACCTCACACATATATAATACATATTAATGTTTTTTAGAAACCGTATTAGTTTTAATACCATTTACTTCATCAAAATACTTCTTATCTATGTTGTACGGGGAGAGAATGACAAACAGAACGCCTTCGACTCGAAACTCAGAAATATCTATTTAGTGGGTAACATAGTTACACTTTGAATCGTCGTATTTTTGTCGGATTATATATTTATAGAATACGGATTAGATATAATTTATTTTAGGTTGTAGTTTATATTTTGTCTTATAATAGAAGTTTTTAATTTAATTTCTAAATAATTTGTACAGTCACGAGTACTATAATATGTATACACTTTGCAACCATGTCACATTAACTTTTCTGACAAATTAAACCATAAGCCTCATTAAATGTCAAATATGATAGTGTGACAGGGTTCTAAAGTGGGTACATGATATTGCTCATGACTGTACGTGTATTTATGTCAATCTATATAATATTATACGTTGAATATCTCTCTCGTGTAGTAGGTTAGCTGTAAGAAATTCCGTTTAGAGATAAGCTTACCTGTGCTGTCTGTTTCCTTTGTATGTCCCTTGTGACTGTTTTATTGTGCACAAATAAATAAAGTTCTCATACATAACTGCAGCTTCTCAACCTGTATAGATGAGCAAAAATACTGAGCTGCATGAAAATCCTCGGCACAGGGCCCTAGACGTTTTTCTTCCTTCACTGCTTGGTTTCTATATTGGGGACTGTGTCAAAAGTGACTGCAAGTTGTCTTCTAACCGCTTATGGTTCTGCTCACCCCTTTACGGATCACAGGCGTAAATATATGTGTGTATTACATCAAAAGGGAGCTAAAGAAAACAGTGTGTTACGTAAAACACGAAAATTGTAATGTTAATGTATTGAATGGATATTTTTCATGTCGTAAATCCGTCGGCGTATCGGCGCATGATGGATGTGTCCGCGGATCAAAGGGAGGATGCGTGTGCGCATGTACTGAGGTCTCGAAATACTGTGTTTATGTCAGTTATTGGGTCATCTGCTATCAATCGCATGGGAAACTTTGGTAAATAATAGAGCGTGTGTTGCACATCAACTGTTTCGGTTTGAACCTGCTTAGCTACAAGTTTGATGTGATGTCACATCTAATTGAACGTAACATCACGCCTGTATCCCTGAAGGGATAGGCAGAGGTGTATAGTATGACATCATCTAAACATACACATGTAACACATCTATTTTCGGAATTATAAACTAAAATGAAATAAAAAAATATTGAAGAAGAAATGAATGAGTATATCTACGTAGGTGGGTTGTTCTTCTTTTTTATCGACAATGATCTGTCCTTCGTTCTGCTTCTGATAAGTTATGTTTTAGAATTTTATTTCATGTTTTGATTGTCCAAAAATATAGTTATCTTATTATACTCAAAATACAAGTAAAATACTAATCGGTTCCTCAATTAGTTATTAACGTAGCTTGATCGTTTTTCACAAAATTATGTGACAGAGTGGTAAATTGAAATGCTGTCTCCGATGAAAAGGGCCACTCTGTCACAATATTTTTTGGAATGCGCCTGCAAAGAAAAGTATGTTACCAAGATAAAGAGAACCACTAAATAGTCCTCTACAGACACATCTTTATATGATGTTTTAAAATATTTATTGCCGTTATAATTTTAAAGATGTTAAATCCGATAAATCGAGAAAATGTCTTTTTATTGTCGATAAAAAAGAAGAACGACCCAGGTACATAAGTTATAGTCTTTTTGTAAAGTTGTAGCTATGACCACCCTAATAGTAAGTAACGTTGCATTTGCGACAAATCTACAATAAGACGCTTCAAAAACAACAAGATTCTTGAACCACCAACAACATTACGCAGCAACACACACAATTTCACAATCAGATCGCTCCAATACATCAATAGGAAATTACTCATTTCGCGGAATCAACCCGCGGCACTTCCAGCGAGGAATGTAATGTAAACACGAGATGCCCGCCGCCCGATCAAACGCCGCATCAAAGACGCCGAACCAATCCTGTAAACATTATGGTAAATACGTAAACATAAGGTAACCCGGCAAACAGTGTGGGAAGCGTGTAAACAGTCGCGGGGAACACTTCCTGAGACGATTTCATTACACCTGTAAACAAACGTTTCCGTGTCTCAAAGGATTTTTCGACTTAAAAGAGGAAGTAAGGTGATTGATGCATTTGAAGGGTGTTAGTGACATCTTACCGACAACTTTGAAGGATGATTCAAACCATGGTTCTGAGTTGATATCAAGTAGAACTTTCCGTCGCAAGAGTATGGAACTGAAAATAATTAAAAAATACACAAAAATTTTCAGGAACTTTCCGACAGGAAATTCCACATGATATCAACTCAGAATCATTGTCTAAATTCAAATTCAAAAATATCTTTATTCAGTGGGTAACATAGTTACACTTTGAATCGTCAATTTTTACATAACGAACGTCTCATCCGCCTAAAACTTTCTGACAACCTGTATAGCCGGGGAAAAGAAGCTGCAAGAAAAACTTCGACACAGGGCCCTAGACGTTCTTTAAAAAAAATATATTGGTATACAATTGAGTAATTTAGCTGCCTAATATCAGTTCTCAGACAGTAAACATCCACCGTTGTTCGTTACGGAGTCACTAACACCCATACCTATTTGTATGTACTGTATGTACACTTGTACGGGGTGTAAATGACATCGTAACAAATACTGAGAGGGATTGATTTGATTTGATTTTACTCATTATTCTGAGTTAATATCAAGTGGAATTTTCCATCGCAAAAGTATAGAATTGAAAATAATTTCAAAAACATTAAGTAATTTAAATTTAAAAAACAATAAAATCATCCCCCTCAGTATTCGTTACGATGTCACCAACACCCTGTATGTGACGTCATCGATATGCTGTGTGCTATTTTTATCGTCATACCGGGAAGTCTCAGCAGGGTATAGGCCTCCTCCATTTCGCACCATGCTTTCCGATCCTGCACTAACTTCATCCACAACTTTACCGCCGTTGTGACGTCATGATATTGATGTTGTGGTATTTTACATTTAGTATTTAATGTAGAGTCGAAATTGTCGTAAGTGCCTGAAAGTTTTCAACCTTGAAACTGTACTGTTTAATTGATGAGGTTGGTACCTCACAGCCCACACGATAGTAGACCTTGAAACTTCGCAACTAGTTATACTTTTAAATATAATAACAGAACTTGTGGTACGCCATCCACACGACTGTAGCCCAAGAGGGTTGTTAGTCAGATGAACTAAGTGCCTACACTTCACCGAGCTTTCTGTTAGACCGACGTGATAGATGATGAGCTGTATCGCCGTCTATAATGATCAATGGCTATCCACGTTTTGATAAGTAATTATACAGGCACAATAACTTGTTCAGCACAGAGCGATTTTCCTCAAGATGACGAGAATGACTGTGTTGAATTCCCTTCACAAAGTCTAATTATTCTGAAAAGATAAAACTTTAAAAGTTGTCATAACGTATGACGCAACCCACACAACATTAAAACACGTCTGTCAATCCGTTTACCAATTTATTCTCACGAGCAAAACTCTTGACTTGGAAAACACAAATATTTTAATCGAATTAGGACAAAAAAATCATCATAACAATAAAAAGCGTCTGTCACAGCGTCCGTCTGTCAGTTTCCGCGCGGTTGCGCGCGCGCACGCTCCTGACGCGGATAGAGAAATAAAAAATGTGACAAGGGTATGATGCCGCGAGCTTCATCAGAGGCCAGTCGAGTGGAGGTAATGAGCTTCGCGTCGGGGGACTGGTCAGAGGACTGTCATGTCGTAATATGCATGTGGAACTATCTACCAGCTTTCAAGAACTACGGGACACATTGAAATAATTATTATTTACCTAAAAAGCAATATTGCTATCTGACATTTGTTAACACTGCGCAATTTGCGAACTTACTTTTACATGCGCAAATGTCAAATTACAATAATGCTTTTTAGATGAATTGTTTCGATGTAGCCTTTTTAACCCTCCTGACCATGAATCCACTATGCGCAATAAGTATAACACGTAACAGACCTTTTAAGGAACTTTCGGGTAAGTCTACATGACTGTAAAATTATTTAGTTGTAAATAAAAAAAATGATCATGTACTGTCACAATATTAACAGAAAATAAACTTTAAAAAATAAATTCCTATGACACTGAAGATTAGGAAGTGGGTTGGTAAATAATGAGCTAAAATACATCTTATTGAGTTCCCATCAGCACAGAATGAGTTAGTGAGAGGTGGCAGTAGATATGCGCCCCACGCATGCGCAAATAAACAAACAGTACGTAAATATCCCGAAAGCACTTCAAAGCGGAGTACATTTCGCCGGCTGCGCGGGCGCAAGTCATAAGCATCCAATGGACGTTCAAAAATCAAAGCTCTACCTAGAGACCACCATTACAATCAGAATCATTATTACACCCACTTAACACGAGTCGAGCACCAATGCAGAGATAAGACGACAGAAAAAAAGCTGGTGAAGTGCGATTCCGACTCACGCACCGAGGGTTTCGAGGCTTCAACTTTGCCGTTGAAAAGCTACTGTCTCCATACATCGAAATTGGTCGCGATTAGTTTACAAACGACAAATAAGTTTGTAATCGCAAAAAATATATTTTTTTGCCGTTGAAAAGCTGTTGGCTCCATACCCGATCTTGACAGACAGACAGATGGACTAACAACATAGTGATCCTGTGGCGTATGACAAGACTGAATAATGTTGAAGTTAGTGCCGAATAAAATCGACTCACGCTTGGCCATACGTCACACCGCTCGCCCCCGGCTTTTTGGCGGTAAACGGGAACGGGACAGTTGCTTTCTTCATTGAATAATCTAAATAATTAATACGAAGTGGTGTTTTGTGGTTAATGATCGCATTAAGTTAGTCGGAAGACATTCGCGAGTGTTATTATGTCGGAGTATTCAATAAACAAAGTGTATCTGCCTATTTTCGATTCGTGCCAGGAAGCTGCTTCATAACTCGAAAGTGTATGCGGACTTTTGAGTGAATTCGTTTGGGGTTCGGAGTAGGAGTCTACTCCGAGGGTGGGGGCTTAGGTTTCATCATCATCACCTTTCATCATTTCATTAATCATGAAGAAAAAAAATACGTAAGACATGGCTGTATGGGCATAGTTCCCTTTGCCTTACCGTTCGGGGAAAACCAAAACAAAAAAAAAATCGCCTCGGTCTCTTGGTGAAAGGCTTGCTAGGCGACAGGTGCACTTTTAATTCGCTCAGAGATTTTTATATAATTTATTGTGTGTAACCTTCTGTATCATAATATATCCGTGTGTGTTGATGAACAATAGAAGATACCCATACAATTCGGACTTTTATTTATAAAAGGAGGCCCAACTCCTCCTCAATCCTATGAGGGTTTCGTTTTTCAATACAATACAATACAATACAAATACACTTTATTGCACTAAAATAAAAAGAAATAATTACAAAAAGACTCTTAACTAAGTAGTCCTATTGAGGTTTGCAACCCTCACAACGGTTGCATCTTTAAGAATTAAAATAATAATTCGATGATTTCTTATATCTTGCACCAAACAAGTGTAAACCAAAGTAATATTACACATTTTACACACAATATCGCGCGCAGAGCAAACCCAAACAACGGCACCACTCGACCGACTTCTTATTTCAGTTTCTAGAATCATTTTATAATAAATACGTAATAACGAACTGAAAACACACATTTTATTTTTATAATGTAAACTGGGTGCGAAATAGAATCGTTGGATATTCTTGAATTCACTGCTGTAACACACCAAGTACAATGGAACCACTTACGCCCTGTAGCGATAGACCACGTTGCACGTACAGTTCAGCCGTATTGCAGCCAATCAGCTCGCGAGGCCAAACCCTTCAGGACCCCGATATCGACCCCGCCGGCGTGGTCGACGACTTCCCTCAATCAGTGCTTATCGCTATCGACCTGCTAGGGTCGATTAATTCTTTCAAATATTTTCCCTCTCAGACGACGCCCTGAGCCGAGGTTCGCGCCCAACTGGGCACCCTCAGGCCTGTTGTCTTCAAACGTTGTACCAGGTGAGAGCCTTCAGCGCCCCCCATTTGTCCGGCCAAGTAGTTAATGCCATCTGCGGCAAATCTACAATAAATCACGTCAAAATAAAAATGAAAGTTTAGCCGCACCAGCGGGTACTAACGGGAACTAGCAACGAACACATGGTTTCAGCTTATTGCTATCGGCCCACTAGTGTCGATTATTTATTCAAATAAACAATTAGGTATAATCAGACGACGCCCTGAGCCGAGGCTCGCGCCCAACGGGGCACCCTCAGGCCTGTAGTCTTAAAATTTTGTCCCGGGTGAGAGATCTCAGCGTTGGATTGAAACTAGCTTGTCTATTGCTATTTTCTTAACAAAAAATCACATCCGAATGTATTTCCCCCAATTGTGAGCTTATAATATATCAGCTCATCAGTTTACTCTTCATTACTCCCAGCAGAGCAGACTTGCAACTTAACTCTCCTCCATCGACAATCCGGGGGGTTAGTCGTAATATTCGCATGACGCGACCTACATAGCGGTGCTAGCGCGCGAGTGGCTTGTTGATAGCCAGCAGGCGCGCGCGCCGGTAAACAGCGGCCACATCAAACACTGCGCGCGCGCATACGAACCGTCTTGGTCGTTTCATAGTTTCAGAATTTTCAGAAGCAACTTGTTTGATGCGGGACTTGTATAAGTTATAGCCAACAATAATAATATGAACTATACGGTCACAGACTAAATACCAAGTCATACTGATTGTCTATCATGTTGGAGTGGACATCATCCCTTACGAGTCTTTTAATAAAGTTTGCCTAGGAGGATACGCTGCTGAGGGTTTAAAAAGGCCACACTGAAGCAATTTATCTGAAAAAAGCAATATTGCTATTGGACACTTGCACGTATAGCAATTTTGCTTTATTAGATACCCCAACGCATTCTATGTTCAAAAGCAAAGTTCACAGAATGAATAAAAAAATTGTATTACTGTTATTATTATGGATTGATGAAATCGAACTTGCTACTAATGAAGACACATAGAATAACGATGACAACAAAGATATAACACCAAATCATTCCAATATACGCATTAATTGAGATGTTTTCGAATACCGTTGTTAATTAATATCAATCCTAACTGAATCAGAAGTATAATTAAGCAATACCGGTGCAAACGGCGAGGTAAATCATTATAGCGAGCGGCAAATAAATCGTAATATCATGATCATTCCGTGTCAACTCGTATAGATCTTCCCACGTACAGTCCAGTTGGATTGTCTCTATGATTGGTTCACAGATATAGCTAGACTGAATAGGACGTCTCCATGGCCTAGTGGATAGAGTGTTGGGGGTCACGATATGTAGGTCCGGGTTCAATTCCCTGTCGATGACATTGTTGAAATCACTTTGTGGAACCGTCTTTTATTTGACTAGGACATTCCACGGTAAATCACCTGATTGTCCGAAAAAGAAAGATGACGGGCTTTGGAAGGCACGTTAAGCCGTCGGTCCTAGGCTACTACCCCAAACACCTCCACCAATCTGCGGTGGAGCGGATTTTTGATGCAAAAAGCAAAGGATTGGAACTTTCTGCTGTCGTCTATTTTTCCAACTCATAATCTCGGAGTCTTCAAGGCTAGAGTGAATAGGCATTTCATAGGTAAGCGTGATCCACCTTATACCACATCGTCACATACCACCAGGTGAGATTATGGTCAAACACGAGCCTATATTTAAAAAAAAGTATGTATCCAACCGTAAATCGCTTTTGTGTTATCGACATTAGTTGTACGAGTATTATAGTATGTATTTATTTATTTACAGTCTTGCTTGCCTCATCTAGTACATCAATTTATATCTGTGACGTGGCTACTTGGTGTCTCTGACCCATAGAAACAGCAATTCAACCTGATGAAGCCATCACCACTACCAGTAGCACAAATTGACAATAAAACGAATTTTATGAAATATTATTATTGCTCTCAAAATTATTACAAAACTTGTTCCAAGCTTCCAATAACCGCTTTACTTGATAAGTCTACTATATTAGTTTTTATTAGAGATTTTAAAACGATCAAAACGTATCGTCTGCGCCGGGGCACGGCGGATTGATCAAACTCTTTGATCTCTCGAATCACGCGCTTCTTACTTAGATTATACGCATTTTACTAACATTACAACTTATAGAAACACCACGGCTAATCAATACCATACTTATTCGAAAAGACTTTAGAATTTAAAACTGATTAACAACGTATTTGCTTTTAAACTGTTTTAAAATTGAACTTAAACAAGATGCTTTAATTTTAGAACGACGTAATTGCTTAAAACCATGTCTTTGACATTCGACTTTTCCCGCTTAGGAATAGAGTGGCGTTTGAAGAGTTTATCTATTGTCGCATGCGCCACTTATGTTGCGCGTGCGCGGGCCAGCTGTCAAAACGGTGAGGAGTAGCAGGCGCGCGGTGTAAACATTTACACGCGGCCAGCGGCGGATCTATTACCATTTGACGGTTGACTCTTTGTTCTAACCCACTTCGTTTAGTAACCTTAGCACAAGTATTACGAGTACCTAACTTTATCAATCTGAGATTAGGAACTATAACTAATTACCAGCGAAGCGAAGAAGTCTGTGATTCCAAAACATTGTAACGACTGAACCGGTGTAGGACCGACTATGGAAAGTCAAACCATCACCTATGTAAATGGGGCTTAAAAGAGTCGCCATACTGTGAATGTGGTCACCCAGACCAAACCATATCTCACATAGTGAACGAGTGCCCTCTGCACCGGTTCCCAGGTGGTATAGCCGAGCTGCATTGTGTGACGGATGCAGCAGAGACTTGGTTAAGGGAGCTTAAGCTGGATATTTGATCCAAGCAGGATATTTGTCTGCCATATGCAATAATAATAATAATTGTAACGAGTTTTCAAGGCCAAGTCATTGTTCACCGGCTAGCTTCTCAAACGACGAGGCCGCCGGTTCGTTCCCCGGGACCGGACTTGCTAAGTTATTAATTTGTCTTAAGTGTAGTTTTCACTAACACAGTTGACTCGACCATTATAGACGGCGATACGGCTCACCACACGTTGGCATAGAATAAGGAATAATCATCATCATCAGCCCATTAACGTCCCCACTGCTGGGGCACGGGCCTTCCCTATGGATGGATAGGGAGATCGGGCCTTAAACCATCACGCGGGCCCAGTGCGGATTGATGGTTATTAACGACTGCTAATGCAGCCAGGACCAACGGCTTACGTGCCTTCCGAAGCACGGAGGAGCTCGAGATGAAAACTTTTTTTTTGTGGTTACCTATGACCGGCCTTTGCGAAAGTTGCTTTACTTCAACAATCGCAGACCGAGCGCGTTAACCGCTGCGCCACCGAGCTCCTCAAGGAATAATACTACGTATAAAATGGCAACTCTCCGCTCCCCACCAGCATCTGAGCTAGGTTTACCACTCCCCTCGAACATAGTTTAGACTTGAATCGTATAGTGTCAGGCGTCACACGCACAGATGCCCGTGTACGTTAATGTCAATGTGTAGTGTCTGTGTAAGACGAAGTTGATTGTATGAAGTGTTCGGAGTGTGACGTTGGTCTAACAGAAGGCTAGGTGAGGTGTGGATACTTAGTTTATCTTACAATGGATGTACCTCTGTCTACCCCAATTGGGATATAGTCGTGAGCTTATGATATGTTATTAGGCCTTAGGCCTTACTTATCAACAGGTGACCTTGACCACCAAAGGGGTCCCAGTTTCTCTCAGTCGGGTCAATCATCATCTCCCTAGCATTATCCCGTTTTTCAATGGGTCCGCTTACCTAACCTGAAGATTTGACAGGGCAGGTGTTTTACAGAAGCGACTGCCTGTCTGACCTTCCAACTCAAGAAGGGAAAACCAACCCAATACAGGTTAGGTCACACACTTCCGAAAATGCATTTCTCGAGAATGTGGGTTTCCTCACGGTGTTTTCCTTCACCACTGAGTACGTTAAGACAATCGGGTCAAACGAGGAAACGAACGGACTATGTTCTGAAAATGTGTCGACTCTCTCACAGTGGGGTAACGCTCCGCAGGTCATGACTTCTGTCTGACGCCTGTGCAGTGGACTGTGGACGTGCGGTGTGTGTGTGGGGACGTATGTGGACATACTCGTACGTCCCACTGCTGGGCACATTAACTTGTAATACGCTAACATATAGTATTAACAAGGAATAGAACACCGGTGAACATGCATGAAAACTTTGATGACAGTGTAAGAAGCGAAAGTGGTATATTAAGATGTGAGTGGTATAGTACTCGTAAGTGGAACTGGGTAGTTTCCTAGGTCATATATAAATTATGAAATTATGATAACTAAATAAAGACAGATCTAAAGGACACAAAACACGTTTTCTTTTTTTCTATTTAAATTATTTATTCATTTTAATAAAGAAAAATGTAATAATAGGTATGATATGTAGTGGTATTTTGTCACATATTTCTATGACGTCACAGGTTGCTTTTTCGTACATGTTCCATAGTAATTTCGTGTTTTGACGTTTAGTAAAAAGTAAAAACGTAAACTGATTGGACTTGTTGGAAACTACCGTATTCCGTGGTCTCTGCCCAACCCAACGGGCAATAGGCGTGATTCTATATTATGTACGTAATGAAATACCCCTACATAATAAGACCTAATCGTCGACAATGTAACAAGCCAGCTTGCCCAAACAGTCCCGGTGGTCGGTGTCTGGTTTCCACCAATTGCTTCCAGCTACTTAATAAGCCAATTACTGATTCCCTCACCACACACGACTAAGACGGTCTCATCTTGTTGCTGGACGGAAACATCGACCGTATAGCCAAATAGACGCTTATATTTAGACCAACAGGCTAGGGATAAGCCTTGTCACCATAAGGTTTATCATATACATCTTAAGACTACGTGAAAGTTGTGTTTGATTACTTATGGTTCTACCCACCCCATTAGAAATGAAGAACGTGAGTTTATGTCTGTATGTACGCTTATATTTGACTTTTTACATGGAATTAATTCTGTCAACTTATTGAGTTAAGGGACTATGAAAGCGGGACGCCGTGTTCTAATTAGCTCACTTTATTCAAGATTGTAAACACGTTGAAAAGTCATGGGGAATCGTTTGCGATTGATCGCTTGTACGAGTAGTCTTATATCCAGAACTATTAGTCAGATATGTTGACAGAACCCGTTAGTCCATAAGGACTCTAGGTGGTTAAATAGTCGATGGGCGGAAGTGAAGAATATTGTGTTGGCAGGAAGAATGTGTGGTGCATGCATTTGTGTTAAAGATGTCTTTGGGGCAATGTATACGTTTTTACAATAAGATTCCCATTGACATTCAGAATTTGCCTTTCAACTGTTTTAAGACAGTAGTTAAACAAAAACTTTACAAAAAAGGTTATTATAAAGTTAGTGATTATTTAGAAGATATGAATGCATGGGATTAACTGTCTGAGAATTGATATTAGGCAGCTAAATTACTCAATTGTATACCAATATTTTATGTTTTATGTTTATTTTTATTTTTTTAAAGAACGTCTAGGGCCCTGTGCCGAGGTTTTTCTTGCAGCTTCTTTTCCCCGGCTATACAGGTTGTGAGAAGCTGCAGTAGTTTTAGGCGGATGAGACGTTCGTTATGTAAAATTGACGATTCAAAGTGTAACTATGTTACCTACTGAATAAAGATATTTTTGATTTTGATTTTTTGATTTTGTTCCACGTTGAGTGTTTTGAATTGGGTTATCCTGTTAAAGAGATTATTAGGAGGACGATGACAGCAATAAACTGGCACAACCCACGCCTACAATCGCATTGGGGCATCTAATCGTATTGCTAATTAAAAAGAGCTATTATACTGTAGACGAATTTTTAAATGATAAGTTTTAATTTTAATACACACTTCCTCTCTTCCCTTCAACGTTGCTGTGCCCTACAGGGTTCATGTTTTAGTTCCTATGCCTATGTAACACCCCATTGTACTACATGGAATGCAATAAATAATTGAGGATTGAGAATCGGGGTTAGCAGAGCTACAAAACATCAAATGAAAACTTTTAACACTTTGGAGATAAATTATTGAATAAAAAACAGCTGAAATTATTCCTCAGCTTAAACATAGCTGGCGAGGAAGGTATATAACACTATATGCCTCTGTCGAAGTCTTCGAGGACACGGACGTGATACTATGTTATGTTAAACATCCCTCAAGTGTACGGTCACGAGTACTATGTGTATACACTTGGAAACCATATCGCATTAACTTTTTTGACAAATCAAACCCGTAAGTCTCATTAAATATCAAATATGATAGTGCGACAGGGTTCTAAAGTGAGTACATGATATTGCTCATCACTGTACGTTATTGTTATACCAAAATATAAAACTCAAATAACGTATTATTGTTAACGAAATCCAACAAGGAACCGGCAACAAAATGACCCTCAGCAATTCCGTCAATTTTGATTCTCTATTGACAAAATAAGTATAAAGTGGATGCAGCATTAATCCCATTAGGACAATCAACATTTATGGTAAAAGCCCACAATCCGGTAAACTGGCAACAAACATCCCGCATACCGCACCCCGCCTGTGTGGACGCGATTGTCCTCTGTTTGTATCTATTTGTAACAATTCTGATCTCAGATCTGCGTGAGAGTCGATCAATTTGATTAAGTTTAGGGTAACTGCTATTTGCGACGATTAGGTGCCAGCAATCAAAATTCTTCCACATCGTATGCGCTACTGTTAATATTTTCACTTTTACATGAAACTTTAATAAAACAAAAACAGCCGACTTTATATCTCCCTGTAGTCCCTGCGATATATTTTTCTGTGCTTCGGAAGGCACGTTAAGCACGTCCGGGTTACTATTTACTAATGTAAGTAAGTAGTCGTTACATGAGTCATGTCAGAGGCCTTTGGCGGCTCAATAGTAACCCTGACACCACGGTTGATGAGGTTGGTAATCTACCACACACACGAGAGAAGATTTTTCATCAGATTATCGTCACTCTTCACATCAAAACGAAACTTATCGTTATCACACCAATAACAATACCACAATATCTTGTAGATTCCCGTAAAGTCCCGGCATGCGGGAGGGACGGCGCGGGAGGACGGAGGGACATAAATACAAATTATCCCATTGTCCTCATAACCTCTCAACTATGGCCGGCCCGCACTTGCGCGTAATTGTTATTGAATTACACTGACTTTACTGTCTTCGTCTACGACTCTTAGACGATAGACGTTGCTTATAAAGACTGCATAGAATTCTTTCCATCATTTTAAAATGTCAAGTTAGCGAGATGGTAGTTAGCTCATGTCGAGGACTTTTTTCTTTTACTAGACACCTTAATCAACAGCAAGCATCGTATCAACAGTGGCTGCAAGTTGTCTTTGATTACTTGTGGCTCTGCCCACCCCATTAGGGATTATGGGCGTGAGTTTATGTATGTACATAAACCCGCTCGTCGGGTGGGCAGAGCCACGTAATCAAAGACAACTTGCAGCCACTGTTGATACGATGCCGCTGATGCTTGCTGTTGACTTTAGATTGAAGGTAGTATAATTAGGAGATTAAACGAACTTACCTGTAAGTGAAGTTCTATCTCAATTACACGCAGGTCCTTGTTCTACATTCTAAACAGTGTAGTCAACGTCTGCTCAGCGTCGCCACATGTCACACGTCACTGGAGCCCCGTCTCGAACCTGCGGATAATTGGGATAGAGCTTCACTTACAGGTATTTATACCGTCTCGAACAAGGAACGAGTGTAATTTACTTTCTTAAAAAACTTTAGCTCTTCGTTTGTTTGTATGCCAACAGGGTCTGCACTGTAACCCTTTATTCGCAAAATATTAAATTCTCATGTAGGTAATAAAATTAGCAAAATAATTTAATTTTTTTTTTTGGCGATTGATGAATGTGGAGGAAGCAAGAGAAGTGTGTCAGAACCGAAGCAAATGATATTCTATAGTCTCTTCTTTTTTTTCCGTGCTTCGGAGGGCACGTCAAGCCGTTGGTCTCAGCTATTAGCCGTAAAAACACCTCCACCAACCCGCAGTGGAGCAGCGTGGTGGAGTATGCTCCATACCCCCTCCGGTTGATTGAGGGGAGGCCTGTGCCCAGCAGTGGGAGTATCTCATATTATGAGAATTTAATATTATGGGAATAGGCGACGGTAACGGCGGCCAATTATATCGAGGGCTTGGGACCAATAGACACAGCGAATGCTATCTACGACCTACGTAGATAAACATCGTATGGCTATTGGACAAGCCCTCGACATTTTTGTCGTGCCGCGAGGTCTGGATGATTCATTAAAGATACTGCGACGGTCAAAATAATTTATTTTACAGAATTAAGTTCTCAAGATCTATCAGCTAGTTCATCCTTTCCCACTAATTCCCGAAATGACGCCAACAATGGTAATTACCAATTCCTCCAACAAACAAGGAATCCAATTACCGAGATTGGCTCTGAAAGGAGTAGCAAGGTTTCTATAAATATTTCTATTGTGCAGTCGACACATACGGGCCCATTGGCGGCCAATTGCTGTTGTCCGTCCGTCCGTCCGCTTTGTGTCGCAATTGGCCAGTATTGACAATACTGCACAGATTAAATAATGTTTCTTTGAATGCCGAATCGGCGACGACACGTGAGAATCGCCTGGCGGAGTGAAACGTGTTGTGAACTTGTGAGTCGTCGTTACAACGATGTATACTCTATTTGTCAGTTTTAACTTTCAAGGTAATTCGTCAATTTCAAATGTAGAACTTACAAGTCACAGATCTATATTTTACAGAACATCAGAAGCTGCAACCAGACCACAAGTGGAACTACGAGTGGGTTCATAGGGCATATCTACAGTCATGAGCAATATAATGTACCCACTTTAGGACTCTGTCGCACTAACATATTTGACATTTAGTGAGACTTACAGTTCAATTTATCAAAAAAGTTAATGTGACGTGATACCAAAGTTTATACATATTAATGCTCGTTACCGTACATCCTCACGATGATAATTGAAAACAAAATCGTGTTGAAGTGGTTAGCTGTAGGGCCTTCAATCAAATTACACACAATTTGTATGGATTTATCTTGTAGCGAGACTGTCACGCGGATGCAGCGCTGCAGCAACGCAATGTGACAAATTTTAAAGCGCCTTTAGGATATCGAAGTTGAAAGCGCTTTCTGTCTGACCACTAGACTTTTCTATTTGACCTCAAAAACATGCTAAAAAAAGTTTAAATAAATAAACCCCATAAAGAAGACACGGAATTATAAAGCAATATATTTAAGATATTAATTTAGATTTAGTGGATGGTTTGATGGTAGAAATTGATTGTTATTAATCGACGACGTCGTCCGCGGCGACCTGTCCTCCATAAACCATGTGAGAGCGACGTAATTGACCCGCAATGCGACCATGACGACTGCAGATGAAGGGGTAATGTTATATCGTGGTCTAGATTGAAGGCTTGAGCGGGGAACACTGGAGTAGTAAAGGAATTTATTAAGAGAAGCACCAACTGCAGTGGTGAACAGAGCCACAATCGCCCGCAAGTAAATTAAAATCTTAAGATAGATATATTTAGAACCAAGAGGTTAGCAGCCCATTAATATAGATAGATAAGCCAAGTTATACATAATCGAGTTTTAATAGAATACAATTCATAATTCATTTATTCGCCTTAAAAATGGTAGGTACAGTATGATATTATGGTAATGGTGGTATGGTTGGTTTGTGTTCTATTGTGTACAAATAAATAAATAAAATAAATAATAATAAATACAGCTTGCAGATGGTCAGCATTTAGCATTACGTCAACATTTTTAGTTATGAAAATTATAACATGCAAATAATAATGAAAAGAAGATATTAAATTATTAAACTAAAATAAATTAATGAATATAACAATTATTCTTTCCAAATCAAAAAGTCATTCATTACAAAACAATACAGAAAAACAATGTCATAGAATAGAATATATAATAAAACACGAAACAAGTTTTACACGAAACATGCTATATGATATACTAATATATAGTTAAACGTAGACTTAGTAAAATTTACTATATAATGTTAGAATTGTAGCGTGGACAGCGATTCCCGGAACGGCGACTGCTTGACATCACGTCTGTCATTTAGATGTACAGTTCAAAACACAATTTTAATCACGCTACATACAATACAGATACTTAATAAGTACATAATATAAAAAAGATAGAAAAAGAAAAAACTTAGGGCGTAAATAATTACGCCCGGACGTAACCTGACTGATAAATTGTATAATATTTATTGTCTCTGGATTTCATTCCCAAAAAAATAACATCTTGTGACTCGCGCCACGCAACCTAAGGGTGGTGAGTGGTGAGCAGACTGTTGATGGTAGTTTAACTTTAAAAACGATCCGTTCCGCGGGTCCGGCTACCGTGACCGATACGATTTGAGACGGTCCAAACTAGGGCTTATACTACATGTTGGTTAGACTAGTTTTCCAAGTTAAACTAACTATATACAATCATAACAGAAGTATTTATTAATTTTTTAAAACTCTGTGACATCGACAGACACGGAAAACTTCAAACAATTACACAATGATTACACACATATTCACACATACATTCACACTCACGTGCGGATTGGCACATACATTCATTTGTGCAACAGTAGCAGGTAGTTACTTAATCTTTATTTGCAGTTAAATGCTAGTTATTATTATAATTATTCTAATGAATCTTTATATTTCACTGTACGCTTTATAAAATTTAATTTGTCAAACTTTGTAATTGTCTAGTAAGATAAAATTTTTAACATGGCAACTTTAATTAAGATTATTATAAGCTGTAAAGTTTGCAATAAACGATTAAATAAATAAAATAAAAAGTCAGAAAAATACTGTGAATTGAACGGAAAACAGGCCTTGGCCAGTCCTTGGTTGTAAGTGGTCACCGCCGCGTATGGACATTTGCAGCACCTAAGGTGACTAAGTGTTGCTGACATTAAAGAGCCTTTTTCAGTCAATCTACAATCAGATACGAAAAGGGAAACTTAGGATAATCTGTGCTATTGATTATTGCAAGTCACCCCAGGACGAGAAAGATTTAAGGACTTGTGTTCTCAGTGTACACCTCATCCTTAACCAGTGGAGATTGAAATGTCCATTCAGGATGAGGTGATGAGGATTGGTTAGGACATTACAGGCTCATCACCTGATTGTCCAAAAAGTAAGATGATCCGTGCTTCGGAAGGCACCTTAAGCCGTTGGTCCCGGTTACTACTTACTGATGTAGAGTAAGTAGTCGTTACATGAGCCATGTCAGGGGCCTTTGGCGGCTCAATAGTAACCCTGACACCAGGGTTGATTAGGTTGGTACTCCACCTCACAGCCCACACGATATAAGAGACTTCACAACTATTGAAAAGGAAATACAGATTGCGCAACGAAATCATGTGAGTGACAAGTACAACTAACAGCCCTACGACTTGTTAAATTTCGACTAGAATTGAAATGGGGTGCAAACAAGCGGACACGCTGCACCACAGTGGAGTGGTGCGTAATGGCGTAATGGCCGGCAAACGGATGGCGTGGCCAGTTATTATAATTGCTATATTAGCGAGCATGCGGGCGGCGCAGGCGCAGACGGCATGAGCTTCAAGTTTTAAAGTAAAATGGTTTGAATTGTGTTTATATTATTTCTGCCGCAGACTGCGTTGCGTCATCTAGAGTAATAGTCATTTTCTAGTTAAACTTGTTCCAGGCTAGGGCACATTTCACAACATAAAACAACACAAACTCACGACTATATCCCAATTGGGGTAGTCAGAGGTACATCCACGTACATCCTAAGTACCCACCGGGCTTTTCTGTTAGACCAACGTGATAGATGGTGATCCGTTTCGCTGTATACAATGGTCGAACCAACTGCGTCACTGAAAACTGCCCTTAAGATAAATTACTAAATCATTTATCATTAACGGCCTCCGTGGTCCAGTGGTTTGAGCGTTGGGCTCACGATCCGGAGGCCTCGAGTTCAAATCCCAGTGGGGATATATCACAAAAATCACTTTGTGATCTCTAGTTTGGTTAGGACATTACAGGCTGATCACCTGATTGTTCGAAAATAAGATGATCCGTGCTTAGGAAGGCACGTTAAGCCGTTGGTCCCGGCTACTATTCGCCGATGTAAGTAAGTAGTCGTTACATGAGCCACGTCAGGGGCCTTTGGCAGCTCAATAACCCTGACACCAGGGTTGATGGAGTTGGTAATCCACCTCATAACCCACACGATAGAAGAAGACAAATAGTTAGTGCAAGTCCGGTCCGGGGTAGGAACCGGCGAGAAGTAAGCCGGCCACATAGAAGCGTGAACTTTTATTTAGGTATTAAATGCGTAGTAAATTGCATCTCATAAGAGAGTGGACGACGTCAGAGGTCCGTCGCTGCTAGACCCCCAATTACGCGTGACCCTCGCTTCGTAATTGAATCACCGCCACTTGGCTGCTTTGTTTGTTCTCGCATTCTGTGCTGTGCAGGCTACGTGATGTGGACAATCAGTAGAAGCTGATAGGAACAACTACTGGGTACTCACTACTCACTTACTTAACTAAAAAAGTAGAACTTTCAGAAATTAATTTAAGAAATTCAAATTCATTCTTCTTTATGTCGATGGCATATTTTATTTTTTCAATTTCGTCTGGTTTTCATCTGCAGGGCTAACATGCGCAACGTGATAAAATTATCGATCGATTAAATATATTTTGTCGAAATCGATAAGTATTTTTTTTCCCTAACATGCGTGGCACGTGATTCGTATTTGGACATAACGACATGAATTATTAGCACCAATCGATAAAACGACATAATTATATCGTCAGAGTCGATAAAATGACCGTGACAAAATTGTATCACATTTTGCGCAAATTGTGTGTGTTTTGCGTGTGTTTTTGTTTGTACTGGTCGTGTTAGGACGATTTGGCAATCTGATCCAGTTTTTTTTCCTGAGCCAGTGCGCGTCTCTGTTCTGCATGGAATATCCCCTTGCGCTTACGCTTATAATCACCTCTGATACATAAGTTACACATGTAATTGTACCTAGTTATCACATCGTAATGTTATTTTTATTATACAATTTGACCGATTTCCCTAAACCATATTTTACTTACCTACCATAAGTTCTACTAAGTTTATCTAAAATGATTTTTTTTGCAAGCGATCCACGCGCCTATTTCAAAACACACCTCCAATCTCCTCAGCAAAAACTTGCACAATCGTATTTTTCGGCCGATATCCTACTACCGCCGTCTTTATACTCGTAATTACACTTAATAGCCGGTAGAAAGTATCACATTTCAGTCCATTTGTTCTCCAAAGCAAATATTTTAAAACAGCCGTAACCTGACCCTGGTGCGTCGACCGATACGATAATTACTTCAAACAATCACATTATCAGATCCTGATCTGTTTGTGCGTGAAACTCTGCTTTATTTACGGCTTGCTGGAGTTGAAAGCAAAAAGCAAGAGAAAAAAATATTCGTTTCTACAAATACGAAATGAACATGAATACAAATATGTACGTACCTAACTAATATAAAAAGAAATAGGGAAAGCAAAATAGAAAGATGAAATGGCAGATGCGATTAAAAAGATGATCTGCAACCGAGGTTCATGAAGTAGGTGATGGTTCACCAATGTACGTCATCTGATGGAAGGAGATTGTAAATGGTTGGCAGCGGGTGGGCGGAAATAAAAAGTAAAACTACATACTTACACTGAAAATACATACTTACATAAAAATGAAAATAAAAACAAAAGACCGTCACACCATATAGAAGAATAAAACATAGAAATTATTATAAACTAAGGAGATTGTATATAATTTATAAAAAGTATAAAATCCATATAAAAATGTTCGTGTGTCGTTTACGATACGGGATAACTGAGACCTCTCACCCAACAACATTTAAGACAACAGACCTGAGGGTGCCCATTTGGGAGCGAACCTCGGCTCAGGGCGACATTTGAAAGGATATAATATTTTGAAAAAAATAATCGACCCTATAGTAGTGAGTCGGTAGCGATAAGCGCCGAATGAGTAAAATCGTCGACCACGCCGCCGGAATCGGTATCGGGGTTCTGAAAAAAATGGCAGAGCCAACCATCAGATGGGAATAATAAATGAAAAGGAGAGAGAGTTAGACAATTAGCTACCTAACATAATAATCAATGGTGTGAGTTATAACTGACCAACCATCGACGACTATACTTTTACAAAAAAATATTTTAAAGTTCCAAACCCATGACTCTTAAAAAAAATTGCAATAAAACAAGCAAACTATAAAAGCGTCCACTTTACAAAAACAACGGTCACAAGATCACATCTCCGAGCACATTACTCTAACGATCCGTATCGTTATTAATTACGGCCAATGGAAAACCAACAATAAATATCAACTGATCAAGATTACCATCACCCTCATTAGATAACTCAATATTCAATACAAAAGCTTGAAAAAAACGTCGCCGTATCGATGCCCACCTTTACGGCGGCACGCCTTTGATCTCGCCAATTGTGCGTCTTTGATGTAGCCGCCGATGGACCGCGGGGCCGGTTACTGTAAATCTGTAGTTTCAGGAACACTGTATTGAGACTGATTACTGTATTTTAAGACTTCGTGTGTGGAGTCCGATTTTCTTTGGAGAAGGTTTCGGTATTCTTAGACAACTCGCAGCCACTGTAGGAATGCTGTCAAATCAAATCAATGTATTTGCGAGAACACATAAAATACAAAAAGGTGGTAAAATTATTGAAATAACAATGAAGTGATGTGTTCGGCCTGCATGCAGGCGTACAAAAAAAAAAGTAATGGTACATTGAAAAGAAAATTATTGAAAATAATACTTATTATTAAAAATTACAAAATTTAATTATTTTTATGTTCAAAATATTCCTTTAAATTATAATAACATTTGTTTTGACTTGACGAAGTTACGTATGTTACTGATTTTGGGACAAATTGTATTATTATAATTTAAATATTCTTAAATGTTTATATGATTTGTTTGTGGGGAATAAAGTGGATTTAATAATAAATGAATAATTATAACATTTGTTCATAAGCCATTTCGTGAGGTTAATTTTGAACTTGTTTCCAGTCAGTATTTTCAATTCATTTGGCAGATTATTATATAATTCAATGCACATATTTGATGCATGTTGGTTGGAGTTTGTGGTTGATGTAGTATATTATATACTAGCTAAGCATATTACCTAAACAGTCACTCACTCACTCAGTCAGTCTTTGGCGACAGAATAGTAAACGCCAGGGCTGATGAGGGCGGCCATTGCTCTCAAAACCCATACGAGAGAAGAAGAAAGGTTAGTATTAGGGCAAACGGTTGCCAGGCACTTACCATACGTCGCGTTACTAGTACTCATGTATTACAGATTTACCGTATATGAAAAACCTGTCGATAGGTTTATGAGACACCGTTTCTTTATTGTGAAATGTTAACATTGTTACATTGAAAAAAAAAATACATTGCTGACGAAGGCAACAATGAACAAAACATTGAACAGAATCGTAATCATTTATTCAACGTAATTATTATGGATGAACTTGTTGAAGGTCAATGTAACATTTTTGAATCTATCTGACACTGACAAGAGCGCAACTCTTAAATAGAGAGAGAGAGAGAGTCATTTAGCACGGTGTTATGGCTGAGGAGCAATGACAAAAAACTGCAACAGTAACACATCTTTTAAATCAATGTAGGTATACAATACAAGTTATTTAATAACTAGAGGAACACATTCAATACCAGACATTTTTATCACTCAGGTAATCATTAATCTCATGATAAGAATCTTTACATAAAGTAAGCTTCACATGTGCTTTAAATTTATTTTCTGACAAATTCAAAATATTATCTGGTATTTTATTGTAAAAACATATGCATAACCCTAAAAAAGACGAATTTAATTTACTTAATTTAGAATTTTGAATAGTACAAGAAAGTCTACTCACACGTAAAACCGACTTCAAACACATCTCGCCACTGCAGCTTAAAGGCCATTGAAGAGATTCAATGGCCTTTAATCACAGAAATGAGTCTATAGTACATCATGTTCAAATATGAGTAAACACGTGTTATTTCAGTGCGCCCATGACAAATAAACTCTTGCTTCGGGGAACCGCTAAAATGTTATGGTACAACATCTAACGCGAAGAGTTTATAATGCTTTGTTTATCAACAACGTAAACAACCCTCGATTCTGGACTTCAACAGTTACATTAGAGAGCCACAAATATTTCTGGATTGTAATCAAAGTGGTATTGCTCTAACTGATGATTAAGTACTTACAACATAAAGTGGTGACTGAGCTCGCGGTGGACAAGTGGAAATGACTTGTGCGAAAGCTTTCTGTCATGTTGGAATGTTAATACATTTTGAGTGAGCACTAACGTTTTTATTATTTTGTAATAAGCTCGCCAATATTCCATGGTGTCATTTTATTCGATTCCCACCATGGTTACTTTGCCTGATCTATCTTTGTGAAATTATTTAGCCTTTGTTAAAAGCGCTCTGTGCCACCTACATTAGCCAGGTGAAGCGTGGTTTCAGTTCATCTTATAACTAGCTTAATTGGGAATATAGTCGTGAGTTTATATAGTGGTGGTGGTGGTGGGTGTTTAGTGGTCGTGATCTTATATATATAAATAACAAGTGTAGTTCCACAGTTCACTTTTAGTTCTAGTTATTGTAGCCACAAGGACCTAATCATTAAATTATATTAATTTAAATTTAGAGTTGAGACTGTAATTTTCTATCATTGTACATCCAAGCCATCAATCGTTATAAATCTAAGAAAAATAAGAGCAATTCAGAAGCAATGCCAACCAAATCATTCGAGACACAAATACGTTCACCTATGAATGCTACAATTGCTACGATTATTATAATTTTTTTGCATACTTTAGCAAAATTCATAATCATACAAATCCTATTCCGGGACACAATTTCGTAAGAAAAACATCCGCTTTAAAGGGTACCTAAACCTTCCATTCATACACCAATGTGTGCAAATAAACATGAAACGTATGAATAAACTAAATGTGGACAAACAATGTACAATGGCCGTCCAAATGGTACGAATTATAAATATTTCCAATTGTGACCATCCTGTGATGCCGTCTTTATATTTTTTCCAAGATTAGCTCACGACAATGTGTTGAAAGGATTGAGCGTTCCAATTTTGCAATCTTCTGTCATTCCGTTTTGTCACGTGAATAAAATATTATTCTCTTTTATACTTTTCCATTTAAATGACTTCAAATACCTCTATAATTTCAGGCACAATGTTGTACGACAAAGTGAATACGTTCTAAGCATTAAATTATAGATAGGTAGTAAGTATACTTGTTCTAAGAAAAAATGTTGCTCTAAATCCTTCAAAGAACAGTATGAGGATTTGAGAGAAACCACTTAAAAACCTGTAATTAATGACCAGTATTATCGACAACCACAAAAACAAACTAGCAAATCCATATTTAGAGACAGTTTCCCGAAAACGAATGCACTATGTCGCCATATTTAAAAGCGAGATTAGCCGTTTTGGCGGGAAGTCGTCATTTCCGAACGGAGAGACATAAAACATTAGTTAATCTGTGGCAAACTGTGAGTCTCAAAACGGGTTAATCTTGAGCCAGTAATCCCCAAACATATGTATGTGTCGTTGGGTTTTGACGTAGATTTACAATTATTTACTATAGGCCGCCGCGTGTGTCTGGTGTGGGTAAGCCGCGGATTATCGTCTCTTGTTTATGGCTCGTCCCGAGCTAATTGTCTCGGGAAAGCGCGGGAAGAGGGCACTGAAACAAAACATAGTGTTGCCAGGTGCGGCATATTTAGAAACCAATAGAAATATTTTGAAATGTTATTGTTTTACTAATCGCATAATGATATGGGTTTACGATTGTCTCGGACTGTCCCTGTAAATTCTAATATCACATCTGTAAAATATAAAGGATAATGACCATGTTTCACTTGAATTCACTTGATAGACTATCTCATAGGCCTTATACGTATGTTTCAGACGATTCATGACTATCATTGTCGCAGAGTCTTGCAGTTTTTCCATGGCAGTGCAAGCCAATTCCGGAGCGGCAAATTCTACCGCACACTCTACAGGAGCAGCCTTCGACAGTTGGTACTTTGTCGGCTTAGATAGACTGTCTACCTCTACAATAATAATGGAGACGAACCTGGTACCTTATCACAGACGCTTGGTGATGTGCCGGCAAATTATCAGTCAGCACTGCCGGCTCATTGTGTAGATAAGTTTAAATTTTTTAAAATATTAATATTAGTAATTAAGCTAATTCCCTAATCATAATTCTCATATCTGGCCACACCGCAAAAACTACTGTGATATATCGACAACGTTGCCCCGCGCAGCTTTTCACAATATTTCTGAACGCAAGATGTTTTGTGTCCAATGAGCGATGGCGTCGAGGCCGGGATTATCGCGGTGTCGGGTTCCAACTGTTGTGTCTGTTGCATCGACGGTACAGCCAATTAGATCCCTAATGTTTGATTTACCGCATGTAATTAATTCTGCTAACTAGCTGAAGTAAGGTGCGTTCTGATAGGCTTAGTCAAAATCCTAAGCTCCTCGAACGTTCACGACAATTTATGACTGACCTATTTGTCAGATGTGTTGACAGAACCCGTTCGTGAGTTAGGAGTCTAGAGGTTGTATCGTCGATGCGGGTTCCCAACTGTTGTGTCTGTTGTCGTTGGCAGCCTCCGAGACTCTGTTACTCCGGCCACATGGCACCGCTAAAACACCCGTTTTATGTCTTGATTCCCGTTGTAAATTACGCGTTATAGGCCAAAACATACGCGACGAGAAACTGCGGTTTTTATATGCTAAAACGAAAGATTATCGTAAAATTCTCACCGCTATTTATATCAGTAAATATTAAATGACTGTTACGAGTGCAATTAAACCATTTTTAAAGATTAAATTAACAAGAAAGGAATGGAGTCGATTAAGAATAAGAAAAATGTATTTTATAACTAAAATGACAGATACACTTGGAGACAGGACATGCAATTGTAGATTCTGAAACATTATTAAGACATCCAAAAGACTATTAGATACCAACCCGCAAATTTAGTAGATCTTGAATATCTTGATGCAGGCAAAGAAGTGTCTTCGAAACATTGTCAGGATGGGATTAACGTAAATATGATTTAAAATATTACTTGCATATTTTTAATCCCTTTTATAGACAACCTCTTATTGAAATGAACTAGGTATCAAAACAATTTACAAATATAAAATTGCATTAGGTATGTATCATTATCAACACTAAAAAGTATCTCAAAGTTGTTTGATTTCAAGACTTGTGACTGTACTTCTGCTCTACCTTATAACACGTTATAAGTCGATATACATTAGAAAATATAAGTCTTATTAGAATTGACTGTACGCTCTACGTAATACAGCCTTTGGTATGTCTCATTCGAAGCGTGTTTTATGACTCGTCTCATGAATTCATAACTAATTTAAGTCGTAAATAATTGTCATAATTGTTTGAATGTCATAAAGTGTAGGCTATTTACTATCTGCCGTCCTAGAGATTACATATTTTATGTGCGGTTTCATAGATTTTATAACAACCACCTGTCATAATGTTGGAAAATATAATCTTCATAAAATCCTATTATGTCATATTTTACATAAAGTCATATTTTATACCTCTGCCTGTGTGTGTCTAGCTAGGAATATTTTTTGATAAAAGGTTGTATTCTTTAGAAAAACTTGGTTCAATAGGAAGAAATATGCAGATACCACAGTCAAAGAATGTTTGACTATCAGTCAGAAGGGTCTTATTCACTAACGATTTTCTTTGAATGCTTTAACTTCTTTCACCCTAAGGTTGCCTGGCAGAAATTGATATTTAGCAATAAGGCCGCCTATTGTACTTATGTTTTTATTTGTATGTTTATGTCCTTTGTATAGGTATGTCGTTGTGCAATAAAGTATTATTGATTGATTGATTTTCGAAATTGTTTTTGAATTCATCAAATGATTAGGTATCATGTGAAATGTGATTCAGAGGTAAATAGGTATGTAACTGTCAAGTATTTAGGTTAGTTAAGCAGATCCTGTGAAATACGCTAGCTAGGGACGTGTATAGGAAGAAACATTTATGGAGAAATAATGTTGTGGCACCAAACGTGGTTTATAATTCACATTTACAGTCGACAACGAAAGTATTTTCAAATGTAATGTTACGTAAGAAATAATAGGTAATTGCGCTAAATATCCTACATAATTCAGACAGTCATTGTTGCCGACACGACGTACTCGTTCAATACAACAAAATAAAAGTCACATATAGACATTATAAGCCATCCGCTTGGAAACTCATTTTATTGCTCAATAAACTTAAATTAAGCCTCTTAACTTAATAATTTCATTAAATAGAATCTTACGATAATAATAAATAGCGATACCACTTTTTACAGATTCAAATTCGATAATTATACACTCGTCTGTCCGCACCTATCACAGTCTGAAACACTTCCATCACAACAGTCTTCAACCCTCCGCCTGCAGGGGGGTACCCTGTGGTACTCCCAGGAGGCGCTACCACCAGGAACTAGTCTATCAACTGTGCTTCATGATCGGCGAGTCCGAGTCCGGGTCCGGCGGGCTCACCGGCGGCGCCAGCCCGTGGATCCGTCGGTACAGCTGGTGGTAGGGGTTGGGGGGCGGCGGCAGCCTCAGCAGCGGACTTGGCAATGCGTACCGCCCGTACACAGACAGCAGCGGCGGGTACAACCCCACCAGTGACGCATAAGGGTTCCCGAACATCGGGTGCAGGATCGCGCCGCGCTTGAACGCTGCTAATCTAGACCTCGAGGCCGCTGTAGACCGCCTCCTTAACTTGCCAGTCGTGCCTCCAATGAACACATCGTCAGACGACGGGTCCAACATCCAGTAGTTCCCTTTCCCGGGATCATCGTAATGCCGCGGCACTTTAACGAAGCACTTGTTCAAGCTCAAATTATGTCGTATCGAGTTCTGCCAGCCCTGCTTATTCTCCTTATAGTAGGGAAAGTTCTTCATGATGTACTCGTATATTCCGTTTAGGGTTAGTCTCTTTTCTGGGCTGCTTCGGATGGCCATCATGATTAAGGCGTTGTAGCTGTAGGCTGGTTTTTCGTTCTTTTTCTTTTCGTCTGTTGAAGTGGTGGGTGGTGGGGTGCCGGTGCCAGTGACGTCGAGTTCGTCGGAGTCTGAGGGTGCAGGGGAAGGTGACCGCGAGGTGGCTTCAGGCAGCAGGTCGCGGATGGCGAAGCTGTGCGGCGGCGTCATGGCGGCCGGTGCGGCATGACTGGCCGCGCGCCGCACACTGCCGGCCCGCGGGACAGCCGCCGAGCCCCGCCTCAACGCCACGCCTACCGGCACAGGCCCCTCCTTCAAAAACCCGTCTTCATGCAACTTTTGCTTTACCGTTGTAATGAAACTTGTTTTATAGTGAATAAAGAGCTTTTTTGAATAAAAACTGACCGAATAACTTTGTACTGTACGTAAGGGAATGTATCTCCAGGGTGACGCAAGGGTTGGAATATAGGAATTAACTCGATCAGTCATGGTGTGTAAACAGTTTTTTACAATTCTCCATGCGTTGTTTGCCGTATATTTATTTTTAATGTTGCCTAACAGCGGCGGCAGATGTGATCAGAATATACTCGTACTATTATTTATCAAGTTGACAAATTCCTTTGTTACACTTATGTCATCGGAATCTTGGGACAATAGATCTTCTGATTAATTGATATAATATTTATTGGAGTAAAAAGTTGTATTGTAAAGCGGAACTATTAGTGATTGTTCTTTCTTTGTGTTTTATTGAATGAAGTAATTGAATAATTTGCTGAATAATAAATGTATTAAGGTATGAAATAGAGCTGTTTTTTGTCAAATACAGGCAATGTGCTTATAACTTTTAAACTCACACCCATTATTCATCCTAAGGTAGGCAGAAACATACGGATTACCAAAGATTTTGATTGCGTGAACCAGCGCAGGACAAAAAGAATTTCACAGGAATAGACTAGGTACTAGACTTTAAAGTACTTACTTAGGATAAATAACAATGAATTATAACATACTAATCTAGACATAAAAGCCAGTCTAAGATGTTAAAAATAAATCTATATTTTTTTCTGTTTGACTGCTTTACAAATTGTTTATTGTTGACGTCATTGCATTTCTATACAAAGTCCAAAGAAATTAATCGTTTCTTAAAAAATAGCTTACTTGACTAGATTGTCCTCATGCCTATTGATATTTTCTTCAAAAATAATTTTAGGACTCTACGTTCTTACAACGGAATACAATAATAGAGCAGCATTTTTGAAACAATATTTCTCATGATTACTTTCATCAAGTTTACGGTATTACGTACCTACCTATGTATAATTGTATATGTCTACAGTGCACAATATAGAAACATGTTCAGTAAATAAACATAAAGTCCGGTAACGTTTCAGCCGGCCCGCCCCCGCGCCACGCCCCCGCTGCTCCGCGCTGTCATTTGTTTTGGACTGTTTTCATACACATACATACAGCCATACCATACTTACGTAACATATACATAGCGGTACTAATACATTATAAAATCGTGGTGGATAGAAAACTTCATGTTAGGTTAGAAAGAAGATATAAATTCGATTTATAGTAATAAGGAATAGAAATTGAAATAGCTAAGAAAACTAAACTATCAGTAACTTTCACAAATAGTAAGTACTTAAAATAGACTAAGCTTCTAATATCTCTATCTACTTCTTTGTTCAAAACGAGAACGAATCGTGCTTATAAGTACGTTAATACCTCTATTTTTGACAAGTAGACACATTTTCGTCATAACAACGAACAACACTTTAGTCCTCATTAAGCTATCGATATTTCCAAACACAGATACACTACTGTATAGTAGGTACATAGATCGCACGTGTGTGGAGACAGGCGCGGCAAACGGCACGGGCAGCGGAAACAGCGCCGCCCGCGACCGCGCGTGTTTTCAGAGTGATTGAGCCAATCCATCTAGTTGATGTACTCGCACCACCTATACTGCGCTTTTTAGGACAACTTTAAACATAACGAATAAAGTTTCTAGCCTGACACCAACCATGACTGTGCTAGAAAAGAAATAATAAAACAAACAAATATTTAATAGTAGGAAAAAGTTAAATATAGTATGTGTGTGTGTGTAAGTGTGTGTGTGTGTGTGTGTGTGTGTGTGTAGTCGTATAGTAAAATATAGTAAAGATAAAATTAGTACTTTAATGCGCCTTTAGTCGGGAGGTGAAGGTTTTGGCGGGAAGAAGAGAGGAATGGCGGTTACTCCACCGACAAGAGCGCAGCTCTTAAATAGAGAGAGAGAGAGAATGCGCCAAAGCACAACACGTGGGCTGATGGAGAAACTCCAGATTCGAGTAATTTTTTGAAAATTCACATTTTAGTTTAACCCGACCGGTAATTCGGGGCCTCTAGTTTAGTGCCATTACACCACAGAGTTCGCCATATTCTGGTCATATTATTTTGAAAATAATATTTTGTTTGCTCCATACCTCATCTGCTTGATTGAGGGGAGGCTTCTGCCCTTATGTCATGTTATATATATACTTAGGTATTATTTTGAAATATCCCAAATCGAAGAACAGTATGTGCACCGTAGCTGACGCAGAGCGCGCGGCGATCGCGGCGTGCTTCACCAGACAAATATTGAACAACCGACGACGAACCAGCTCAGCAGACTGACTCAAAGAAACCCTGCATGTCGGTTAACACTTACGTTGTGACTGCAAACGGGGAAACGAAGCATAGGTACATGCGAATGTAGAATTAGGTATATCATTGCAATCTATCTGATTCGAATTTTACATCCAAGATTCTTCAAAAACACAATTCACACAAGCTAAATGACATTTTTAATTGTCTCTCTCTGCTTCTTCACTATCTAATGTAAGTAATAATAATAATTGAGGAACCTACCGACTTTCGTTTTATACCTGTTAACGTAAAGTGATGGATGGCTATCAGGATTTTATTCTTCAAAATAAACAAGTAAGAAGTCAATGATTTTCTTTTCACAAAAAGATTTACTATGACTACCATATTATATCTTTTATCAAAACAAGAAACGACGGAAGTTGCAGCTACCCTCCTGTAATCGGCTCCCACGATCGATCACAATCAACACTCAAAAAGGGAATAAAAATATACACTAAAAAACCTAAAATAAAAAAGGTTTTCGCACGAATTGTGTCAGAGAGACTCGTTACTGTTGCAGTAAATAGTAAGTAAATAAATAAATACGAGTTGGCGCGTGTTTCCCGCCAGATTGGAGCAATTACCGCCAAGTCGCCATGTTGCGCGGCCGTTCAGAAACGTTGTTTCGGTTTGTTGGGCCGCCTGTCAAAATCGCTTTTATGTTGCTGATGAAACGACCAAAAATATACATTTGTTAGCAAAATAGCGGACGATTATTATGAGACAATAACTCGTTGATGTTTTTATTCATTTCTATTTTATTTAGCGAGTGGGCATGATTGCATCATTCGCTGTATTTTTTTTTAATATAATTTTTTATATCTATCTCCTTTTATGTAACTTTTGTGACGTTTTATACTTGTCTTATCCCTTGTACCTAATAAGTGAGTAGATTAAGCTTAAAACGGAAACAGCATTCACTTTCAAATGTTCCATACCATAGAAAAAGGAATAATACTACGTATAGAACGGCATCTCTCCGCTCTCCACCAGGGTCTGAGCTAGGTTTACCTCCCCCAACCCGTCGAACCCAGTTTAGACTTGAGTCGTATGGTGTCAGACGTCACACACACAGATGCACGTGTACGATAATGTCAATTTATAGTGTCTGTGTAAAACGAGGTTGTTTGTATGAAGTATTCAGGTGTGTCCATACTGAAAACCTTATAAGGAAACATGTCTTCAAAATGGCAGCTACAGAAAAACTAGTCTAGACAAAAGTTTCTGTTAAGTATTATTATTGTGAAAATACGAAAGAAGCCAAGTAGAGAAATCATCTGACGAGACGAGAAACCCCAGTAGTGCAGCAATCAGTGGTGTGGCTGTATAAACATTGGACCCCAAATTAAAACATGTCTACGCTATAAACACTCCATTTTGTAATAGGGAAGTTACAAAAATGCAGTGTTTCCCCACAGAATAATTGTAAGTGAAAGACAATATATACTTATTACCCGTTTTTAGTAATTTATGTGCTCCGGGCATCGGTGGAGATGAAAATTAAGAAACACCAAGGTAGTAGATAAAGTTAAGGGGTAAGTAGTTGAAAATTGAGCACTGCTTTTTTTTGCCTTTGTTCAACTTTTGACTTAAGATTTGGCTGTAATGCCGACTTTACACTATCTCATCTCTGCTAAACTGTTTTTTAACCTACCAAGTTTCATTCGATCCGTGCAATTAGGTTCGGGTAGTTTTGTATTCGATTACGCATGCAAACTTAAATAAAGACTCACTGAGCTTTCGAAAATTCGCGATCGGCAGATCAATCTCAATAGTCCGTATCAAAATCTGGACGTCTATTGCAATGAAATGGGTCGTGTGCAGTGATGTGGCGTTCCTGGGAATGTTCCCACTTTGGGAACTTGCAGAACTTATGTAAAAAGAGCCAAGTTACCAAACCTTTAGGTAGATAAGACCAGAGTACAAGAAATAACAATTTGAAAAGAAAAGCAGCCAGTATCCTCACTATTAAAGAGTTTTTACAACGGGAAAATTCCCACTTTGGGAACTTTCCTGAGAATGGCCCATCACTGGTCGTGTGAGCTCCCGCGGCTAAGGCTGGGTGCAAACAGTCCCCTGCAGTGTTAGGCGGCGTGCACACGCCCTCCTCGCCCTCTGTCCCGCTAAATGAAGCCCTGCGCACGCGCAGCAGGACGTACGCTTTGTTCAGCATCTGATATGAGACTGTTTGTGATAAAACAAATCATGATGTTGTTTTGAGATCAATAAGTATAAATATTTTTTCGGTGCTTCCATAATATAGGGCACATCAAAAACCAACCAATATGTAATATTATGACTCTACACTATAAAGGAAACTGTATTGTTCCGGTATACCTCAGCAAACTTTACAACAGCGGATATAATCAGAATACCAGACAATGGCCGTTTCTTTACAAAACACATCAAAGAAAGCTCCCTCCACCTCCGTAAGCTAAACCCTGGAGTAGCTGTCTCATCTTGAGGAGCGCTTCACTCGTGGCTAATGTTGTTGAAATATTGATTAATATTGTCAACCCCGCCGCCATACTGGATTGGCACTCGAGCGCGCGGCAAATCCTCCACCGGAGCCGGAAGTCCGCGCCCTCCAGCGGCTAACGTCCCCGATACTTTTTTTACTTTTTTATTCCCTTTTGTTACCATCAAGCACTCTCAACGTTTTTAAATTTAGAATTTCCTCGCTGGCTGAAAAGAATTTTGCAAAACAATGAATAATATTTTTTAAACCAATAAAAATCTCGTGAACGCCCAATTGAGCAGTTAATAGGGCACATTAAAAGGATTTAATACAATTTAGTTGTAGGTACGTTATCCGGAATACAAAATTGAGTTACAGTTACCACGACTTACGATCTAAACTCCTATGACACCGACATTTTATACTAACCTAATATAACACTATGAACAGAAAACAACGTAAGTAATAACAACACCCATTAACACAACTGCCAAATTATTTTAAACCTTCTGTGGCCACCTTTTATCACTAGAATTTCAGTTAACAAAAAGCATTGGTTCTTTTTGAGAATAAATAGCATTGGTACGTGCTCTACCTTCAAGTGGCTTTCAAACAACAAGAGGCGGTGTACCAGCACACCTGGCTGGTAGCAGTACGCACAATACTTTTTGAAAATCAAGTATACACAGGATAAATTCTATACCTTCTTAAAATTGGTATACTGCGGCTATAGTAAGGAAAAATGTAAGGTGAATTTGTAGTCTGTTGCTTTTAAAATTCGTTCGGAAATATCCCGCTGACATTTTCTGCCACTGAAAGGAGGCATTGGAAAGCTATTAGTACAGCATTGTTCATTTATAATTTACTTTTGCTCTTTGTCGTGGGTTCAGCAGCTGATGGAATTGTACCACGTATTCGAATGCTCTTCGCAACAGTTATTTTTATTTCTTGTTGACAGTGTTTTTGTTTTCTTTACATTCGGAAATAATGGATTTCCTTTTGAGCCAAAAACTATAATATTTCACGGAAGAAGAAAAGTCGTCGAGACTTTACTTTCTAAGTTACTATGAGAAAAAACTCTAATAATTATCCCATTTCAATAGCATTCGACTGAAGCATAATACATCTACGTAAAATCATATATTTTGCGGAACCTTTGGTCAACACAAGCCCCTCGCTGGATTTGTTTTTAATTGCGTTCGTTTGCGCGAAACACGATCGTACTTTTGATCGGCTCGCGGATACATTTTGACAATAAACGAGCACAACTTTGTTTTGTTAGTACATATTTTGTTGCCTTTTGTCAATTTTATTCTTTTCGCTTTGTAATTTGTAGGTAACTGTTTACTGGGCACGTTTTAGCTGTCTCGATGACGAACAAGTCAATGGTCGTATGATTCAAATTAGTAGGTATTATTTTTCAATACCCGGTCTTTGCTAATTCTTAGGTATAAGTAAGCTGTTTTTTCAATGGATAAAGGTCGGATGGATTTGAATAACGCATTACCGACGGGAGACGCAGATGTTTAGAAACATGCTATATGACATGCTGATAATAAATGAAAATAATACTGAATTCGCTTCAAAACAATCATAAAAATTCACTCATCATCTACGCCGCAAGGGTATGGAAAGATCATAACTCATAACAAATACACGAACAAGATACCAAATATCGAGCTAAACGACGACAGTTCATAAAGACCTCAAAGATAATTACTGTAAGCCTGTAACGCACCCCTTCACCGCTCAATTTCGCACAATTGACAAACAACTCTACCCCCGCAAATCGTTCTAATAATGAGATTTCAGAACGCGTCTCGTTTTTATTTTTTTCGAATGCATCTGTCGCTGGCCGCTCATAGTGCCTCGTGTCGTGTAATCGTGTCCATTTTGGTTACTTTTTTTATTTTTTTCCGCGTGTTCCTTTCGCAGCGCCAAGTCGATCGGCTTTACCGCCGGGGGGTCGCGATTGTGCGGTACTAACGATCGCTTTCGAGTTTTGTTAAGATTATTCGACGTTTGTGCGCCCTTTGATTGTCCGAATGTGACGGATTTGCGATTTTAACGCTATTTTGGAGGAAAGAGCATTTGAGATTCAAAAGCGGATTAGGGAGAGTGTTCTGGTTCTGAATGACCATAGGAAATATGAAGAACGTGATTTATAAAGTAAGTAGAAATGTTGTAGTGGTTCTCAAATTTATTCATGTAGTGTTCAGGATAAACACACGACACTTTCTAGTACACAAAAAGTGGAGCATTTACCACAATGGCAGGATAAAGATTACAACAGCTATAACCATGACGTAGTGAAAGTACCTTCATCAACGAAAATATGTCTGATAAGTAGTAATACTAACAAGTTGTTGCAGATTGCGGAAAATAAGTTTGGAAATACCGAGATGTGTCACTACCTTATTCCTCATGGTGGGATTCAACAATTATTGTTATATGGACTTGAGAACAAACTAAACAATTTTACACACAAAGACTTCTGCATAATATTTATGGGAGAAGGTGACTTTGAAGTTACTACGGATTACCAAAAATTAGTCCTACTTATACGACAAGAAATTCAAAAAGTGCAACACACAAATGTAATCATATGTTTGCCAACGTATATACTATCTAAAACATTATTTAATCGTAGAATTGAGCTCTTTACCAAATATTTATGTGCAGACAATAACTGTTACAAATATATGTATATAATGGATTCTAACTTACATTTGTCTTATAATTATGACATGTTCTCTTATAAATCAGGTAAAATAAATAAAAATGGACTTAGAATAATTTTTGACGATCTAAAAAAGTTTATTGACACTTTTTTTCGTAAATTATGACAGTTTTTGTAATAATTCCAATGTTAAACTTTTTCGACATCTAAATATATTATGCCAAAATGTATGTGGTATTACGAGAAAAAAAGATCAATACGAATTATACTTAGATAACTTCATAAATAAAATCCAAATTGTATGTTTATGTGAACACTTCCTTACTATTGAATCTGCACCTAATTTATTTTTTGAAAATTATGAAGTTGCCACTTTTTATGCTAGGAAGAATAAAGTAAGGGGTGGATCGTTGATTTTGGTAGAAAAAGGAAGACGTGTAGAAAAAGTAGAATGTATACGATTCAGTAATATGGAAAATTTTGAAGTTTGTGGAATTAAGGACCTAGAGACAGATGTTTATGTTTTTAGTTGTTATCAGAATAATAGGAGGTTTAACATATTTTTGGAAAGATTAGAATTACTGTTGCAACACTTCTTCAAAAAGAAATGTATACTGTGTGGAGATTTTAACATTGATATGCTTAGGGACTATGACAATAGAGCTGCCTTTTTAAGTGTCTTAAACAGCTATAACTTTACTCATCACGTAAACTCAAAAACTTTTGTGAGAAATGATGTAGAGTCATGTCTTGACAATTTTATAACTAACTTGCCGCATGATAGCCTACACGAAGTAACTGTAGATCACAATGGCTTGTCAGATGGTCATGCTGCAATCATTGCTAATATGAAACTGGAAACCAAATATAAGTCACATCATGAAAATTTTGTGTCTACTAACATACGTAAATATAATAAAAAAAATAAAGACGTATTTAGAACAAGATTCCAGAGTGTCAAATGGGAGAGGCTAGGTATTAATGGCTTTATCAAACAATTTAATAAAACTTTTAAGATATCATTTAAAAAGGTCAAAATTAAAATAAATATCAAAAAGACCAATAACATCAAATGGGTTACGAGAGGTGTAAAAGTGTCCAGCAAAATGAAACGTATGCTGTGCACAGTCAATAAACAAAGCTGTCATAACTCTATCATTAAGTACAGAGACTCGTATATTGGTCTGTATAGAAAGGTACTAAGACGTGCAAGAGCGCTCACAGTGCAATCAGACATCAAAAACGTAGCCAACTCTTCTAAGGGTGTTTGGAAAGTTGTTAATAAGTTTACCAGTAAAACGGCTATGTCAATAAAAGATAGACTTACATTGAAAATAAATAACAGAGTCATGCAAAATCCCAAAGAAATCGCTGAAACTTTTAATGAAATTTTTGATTTTGGTAAAAATTTGTTGAAGTGTTTCTTGCAGTCAGGCTTGGCTACTCTGACGAAAAATACCAATCGAGTGCAGTCTAATCTCGCTTTTCGACCTACAAATCCGGTAGAGATAAAAAAGATTGTTAAAAATATGACCTCCAAAAAGTCATGCGGCTATGATGACATACCAATAACCATTATCAGAGACAATATTGACATTGTGGCTGACCCCTTAGCGCATCTGTATAATGAATGTCTTAGATTAGGTATATTCCCCGATCAATTTAAAATATCGAAAATTATTCCCATATACAAGAAGAATTCTAAATTCGATCCTAAAAATTACCGACCCATATCGCTTTTACCGGTACTGTCTAAAATATTGGAAAAAATTCTAAAAGACAGACTAATGTCACACCTGAACCGCAACTTAGTTCTGCATACGCGGCAATTCGGTTTTCAAGCAGGTATAGGAACTAGTGAAGCAATGCATGCTTTGATTGGTGACATAATGACTGAGATCAACGATAAAAAGAGAGTTGCTGGCTTATTCTTAGATTTAAGCTCCGCATTTGATATGGTGGATCACGAACTACTTTTAGCGAAATTAGAACATTATGGTGTGAGGAATCAATGTCTTGATATGTTTAGATCATATCTTACCAATCGCAAGCAATTTGTAGAGTTGAAAGATATTGACGAAGGTGTAGAGCATATAGCCACGTCAACGCTAACTAATATAACTCGAGGTGTCCCACAAGGATCTGTTTTGGGTCCAATGTTTTTCATCATATACATTAACGACTTGCTATACTATATGCAAAACCATGTTCCTCAGATACACCTTATAAATTTTGCTGATGATACAAACGCTGTTCTCTCAGGAAATAATACTGCTGAATTAAATGTTCTGCTGCAGAAAACTATAAACGTATTTAAGTCATGGTTCACCTCTAATGGCATGATCATTAATAACACCAAAACTAACATTATGTTGTTCAAAACTACATCTAAAAATAATGACTCATTGACTGTAAATATAGATGGACATTCATTAGCTATGGTAAACGATGTAAAATTTCTGGGTATTAAAATTGATTCATTCTTAAATTGGAAACCAGAATTAAATGCTATCGAAAATGTACTTAGTTCCGCGTGCTATGCACTATGCTGTATAAGAGATGTTTTAACCACAAATCATCTAAAAATGGTCTATTACGCCCTGATCGAGTCAAAGTTTCGGTACAGTATCGCCTTCTGGGGACAAAGCTACAATTACAATTTTGAAAAGGCTTTTAAATTACAAAAAAGAGCAATACGCACTATTGTACGTATTCCTCCATGGGAATCTTGTAAGCAACATTTTATGACACTAGGAATTCTTACTCTCCCATGCCTTTATATTCTTGTAACATTAACGGCTTTAGTAAAAAATAGGAGGCATTTTGAGACAGAAACAGAGATGGAAGCACGCTTGAAAACCCGGAGGAAAGACCTTCCATACATATTTAATCCACGTTTAACTATAGTTAAGCATTGTCCTCAGTATCAAGCAGTAAAGCTATACAATAAACTTCTGATACGGCGGGGTGCCGTGGGGTGTATTTATTTTGTTGTGTTTTGTAAAGTTCAAGAAAAGTGGTCGCAATCACTGAAAAAAACACTTTATTTTTAAAGTCACAATCAGTTTGTCACACACTTACTACACTTAGTACTAATAATTCGCGTAAATCTAGCTTAAACAAAATTAAACATTAAATATAGTCGCGAAATCGAGCCGGTAAAACGCCATAATGTTTTCTTAATCTTGCGTCCCTCTGCGGGGGCGCGGGCGGCGCGGGCTGAGCCGCGTTGTTCCCCGATTGGCCAATAGATGGCGCCGGAGGTATTATTCGAGTAATATCCCGCGTTACACCCTCCCCCTCCAAGCTACGACAACGTCCCGTAAGTGGCTTGGCCGAAATTTGCCCATCAACATCCTTATCCTTAGGAGGACGGCCACGTGGACGTCGAGGTTGTATCGGAACAGAGACTTCATCCTGCCTAGTAACGAAGGGAGACAAATCCGCAGTGTGATATTTACCTATGCTAACATCATTATCCACATTTGAAACCTCGAATGTAGTAGGAGTCACCTGCTTAGTAATTCTATAGGGACCATCCCTTTTGGGCATTAACTTTCTGGTTATACCTTTAGAGGCGTTACTAAGAGACGTAGTAGTAATAAGAACCAAGTCACCGACCTTATAAGCAGGACCAGGCCGACGTTTCCTGTCAGCAATATCCTTTGCTTTATCTTGTGCGGATTCAACACGTTCTCTAATCAAGCACATTTTATCAATAAAATTCCTCAGGAAAGGGGTGAACTGAGGCAAGAAATTTTCTTTATCGAGAATGGACCTTAAGTCCGTATGATTTTCGAAAGGAGTCCTCATCTCTCTACCGAACATAAGGTAAGCCGGAGTAACGCCAGTCGACGAGCAAACAGCACTGTTCATCGCAAACCTAATTTGAGGCAAGTATTTGGGCCACGATGTATGTTCGTTCTTGACAAGAATTGACAGCTGCATTTTTAAATCGCGATTTTTGCGTTCCACTGGGTTCGCTTGTGGATGATAAAATGGAGTAAGGTTCTGTTTAATTCCAAGAACAAACATACATTGTTGCATAGCAGCAGCAACAAATTGTACACCGTTGTCGGATATGATACGGCGTGGGAAACCAAACCTTAAAAAATATTCGTTGATCAGCACTGGGGCACATGTTTCAGCCGTAGCATCTTGAAGCGCGTATAATTCCAGCCAACGAGTGGCCGTGTCTTCGACCGCAAGCACCCAAGTCTCGCCATTATCTCCTTTTGGCAGCGGACCAAAGAGGTCTATAGACAATACCTCTCCACGCTGTTGAAGAACAGGAGTCTGGAGCAGTCCTGCCGGTTTCTGGTTGGAAATTTTATATTTCTGACACTCAGGGCAATTTTTAAGATAGTCAGTTACCTTTTTCCGCATACCGGTGAAGTAATAGAGGTTCTTGATACGGTACAAGGTCCTTTCAATACCCTGGTGACCAGCGGTAGGAGTATCATGAAATTGAGTAAGAATCTCACTTACCATAGACGACGGTACAACAAGTTGTGGATCTTCCGAATCAGAGTCAGGACTTAAGCGATATAATACACCTTGAGACATGATGTAGCCACGTTCGAGCCAACGGTTTGCAGCAAGCAGGTCAGTATTTTCTATATCTTTAATAATCTTTTCTATTTCAGGGTCCTGCAATTGAGCATCGCGTAGAACTGCTGGGTTAATCCGAGGTAAGTCCACAGTGATGGATGACACTCCACATTCACCATCGGAGCATTCATCACCGCAAGGACGGCTCAACATGTCCGCTAAAACATTAAGTTTACCGGGGGTGTACTCGTACCTGATATCGAAACTTTGGAGTTTGAGAGCCCAACGAATTAAGCGTCCGTTCGGAGATTTGACAGTCAACAGCCAGCGAAGCGGTTGATGATCTGTCTTCACTATAATAGTATGTCCGTCAATATATGGTCGAAATTTTTCTACAGCCCACACTACAGCAAGGGCTTCCCTCTCCGTTGTAGTGTAGTTACGCTCCGCAGGCAACAATAACCGACTTATGTACCCGATAGGACGTTCCTCATGACCTTCGCCTTGAAGTAGAGCGGCACCAAGAGCATAATTACTCGCGTCGGCACGAATTACAAAGGGTTGACTATAATCTGCCTGAATGAGCACTGGAGCGGAAGTAAGCTTTTGCTTGAGCAAATTAAATGCGTCGCGTTGTTCGTCTGCCCACACCCACGGATAATTTTTGCGCGTGAGTTTAGTTAAGGGTTGAGCTGTTTGGGCAAAACTAGGGATAAACTTACGAAACCAGGAGCATGTTTGGATAAACGACTTCAGACTTTTTAAATTCGTGGGCTCCCTCATTTTCAAGATGGCGTCAATTTTAGAAGGATCTGGCTTGATGCCGTCTGGAGCAACCACGTGACCGAGATAAGTCACATTTTCCCTAGCAAAAGAACATTTGTCCCTATTAGCTCGCAGGTTGAACACGCGAAGACGATTGAATACCTTCTGTAAATCATCTACGTGTTTCTCGAAACTTTCGGAGATGATGCAGAGGTCATCTAAATAACAAAGCAGGGTTACATCTTTGAGACTATTACCTGAACGGAAACGATCCATGAGGCGTTGGAACGTAGAAGGAGCGTTTTTGAGCCCGAAAGGCATTCTTGTAAATCTATACGTACCAAAAGGCGTGACGAACGCTGTTTTGTCACGATCTTGCGGCGCTACGCTCACCTGCCAATACCCTGATTTTAAATCGATTGTCGACATATAACAATTTTGCTTTGTCGATTGCAGTAACTCGTCAATAACCGGGATGGGATAAGAGTCAGTTTTAGTTACACGATTTAACTTACGATAATCAATACAAAATCGTATTTTACCATCCTTTTTCGGAACGAGCACAGCCGGGAAGGACCACGCAGATTCACACTCTTCAATTACGCCGTCATGCAGCATCTTATCCAGCTCCTGTTTCATCAAATCCTTCTTAGCAGGAGTAATACGATAAGGTGGTGATGATATAGGCGGATGATTACCTGTATCGATGTGATGTTCCGCAAAGTTTGTTGGGTCTCCCCCTGGACTGAAAATGTCTTGGTTGGCAGCCAAAAGACTAGCTAATTTGTCTCGTTGGGTAGAGTGCAGCATAATACCTTCATTGTCACGCAGCATATCGGCAGCAGAACACGACATGTGTTTACTCGGCGACTCGAACTCTATAGGGTAGAAAACATTTTCCCCAGAAAAATGCCATTTGGAGGCAGCGAAGTCAAGAGCAATACCTGCCTGTACCAGAAAGTCAATGCCCAGGAGGGTGTCATTACTCGTAGCATCTGGTAAAATAATAAGCTCAAGTGACACAGTTTTATGTTTTACTACAACACCTAAGGTCGTAGTGAGCACATCTCTAGTCTGCACGGACCCATCTGCCAATTTAACAGACATATTACATTTTAGAAATTTTTGTCCTTTACTTTTTAGTATATCAAAAAGGCTAGAACCCACAATAGAACGTTTGGCAGCTGTGTCTATAAGTGCCCTACCCTGAACACCTAAAATAGAAATACCTAATATTGGCCTTTGCTGCACTGAACGTTTCGCTGATTGAAAAGTATCTAAATCAGTTGATGACAAGTCACAGGAAGCATCATATAAACCAGTAGAATTCGAAGCGAACAATTCAACGGCAGTCGCAGAAACAGCTTCTAACCTGGTCACGTCAACGTCGGACATGGTTACCCTAACGTCGGTCATGGACACTGCAACATTGGTCATCGTGGATACTCCAACGTCATGAGTCGTCGTGGACACCCTAGCGTCATCGGTCATTGTGGACACCCTAGCGTCATCGGTCATCGTGGACACCCTAGCGTCATCGGTCATCGTGGACACTCCAATGTCAGGTAAGTACACACTTGGTTTACTAATCTCAACTTCGGTACTCCCCCTAGTGTTAGGTAAGCAATCAGAATTTATTTTAGTATCAAATGTGGACAATGATTCATCAAATAAAAAATTCAAAAATAAATCATCATTCAAGCATGGAAAAGCTGGAGTCATGCACTTGTCAAAATTTGGAGGTGAAACCGCAGTCATGCACTCCCTGTACCGAGTGACAACCTTGACGTTTGAATGTATGTCAAAGTTCGATGATTCAAGGTCACACGGAATAGACTCAAAATTTACACTCGAAAACTGTGAATTACATTTTGTACAATCTGCCCTAATAACATTTTTCTCACCACAACCATAGCAATAAATTCCGTTATCAACATTCAAGCATGAATTCAAGTTAGAACTTAAATTATTATTATTATTACTAGACATATTCTTATTAGCTAGTTTATAACATTTATCAACGGAATGATTAGGTTTCTTGCAATAGGAACAGTATACGCGTTTCTTCTTAGTTGTGGCAGCGCCCGCGTTTGTATCATTTTGTGGCGGCGGGGGCTGTGATGGGGGCACTGACAGCGAGAAGGGCGCGGGGGTCGGCGCGGAGGAAGAGGCCTGCGTCGACTGCGCCGGCGGCTGCGTAGCGCGCTGCGAATGCTGCGATGTGGCGCCTGCCGGTGACCGACGGGTGGCACCGGGCGCTACTCCACTAACAGCACGCGCTGATGATGGTTCTGCTACCTTGATGGAGTCCTCTACTGAACGTGCTAGTTTCAGTAATTCCTTGAATGAATGAAACTCCTCCCGTTTGAGACGCATGCGGATACGCGGATGAAGCAAGCCATAAATCATGTCTAATTTAGCTTTCTCACTAATGTCCGAAGGGGGGATGCGCGCGAATAGGGCTTGCGCTCTCGCCACAAACATATCCGTGTTTTCAGTACCTTGTTCATTAGCGAATAGATCACGGTATACCCTGTGCGGCGGGCGGCGGTCACCGAATGCACTGCGTAGATTATCTAGAGCGTCATCCCACGAACTTACGGTCGATTTTACACCTTGCCACCAAGCAGCTGCGGAGTGTGTAAGTAGCTGTGAAAATCCACGAACGGCGTTCTCATCGGTCACATGGCAACAGTCTTTGTATGATAAAACGGCGTCGATAAACCCTTCAAGGCTCTCGTCGGGACCACCGCTATATGTAGCTTTGCACTTAGAGAAGTTCCCATTAGGCACGGAGACAGAGGCGGAGGCCGTGTAGTAATTTGAATGATCACCGGGCGCGGCGGGCACCGGGGTCGATGCACGTACCTCATGTAATAACCTTTGGAACATATCGGCGTTTGATTGTTGAATCGATTGAAGTAACACCGATAGATTATCCATTGACATCGTCACCTGATTAGGATTAGGGCTTCTTCTTCCATCCTCGGATGGCCGTGTGCGGTGTTGCGACGGAGTTACGGCGTCGTTTGATAATGGCGGCGCGGCGACAGAAATATCTAAGTGTGGTTCGCGCTGTGGCGATTGTGTGCGAGTCCTCCGACGTGAAGAACGGGTTTGCATCGGGGATCTACTAGTCATCATGATTGTGTAGAACAGTCTTTTTCACAGGAAAACACGATCACAGTTCCAAATTCTCACAAGACACACGGGAAGGGCGCCATTGATACGGCGGGGTGCCGTGGGGTGTATTTATTTTGTTGTGTTTTGTAAAGTTCAAGAAAAGTGGTCGCAATCACTGAAAAAAACACTTTATTTTTAAAGTCACAATCAGTTTGTCACACACTTACTACACTTAGTACTAATAATTCGCGTAAATCTAGCTTAAACAAAATTAAACATTAAATATAGTCGCGAAATCGAGCCGGTAAAACGCCATAATGTTTTCTTAATCTTGCGTCCCTCTGCGGGGGCGCGGGCGGCGCGGGCTGAGCCGCGTTGTTCCCCGATTGGCCAATAGATGGCGCCGGAGGTATTATTCGAGTAATATCCCGCGTTACACTTCCTATATATCTAAAAAGCATAACTGATCTTAGAAAATTTAAAGTAGAACTTAAGTCATATCTTTTGAAGAAGTGTTACTACACAGTTGATGAATTTTATAATGACAATGAAAATTGATTATGAAATTAACATGACACTATTGTATTAATTTATTTATTTATTTTTTATATATATTTCTTTTTTATTGAACTTGACATCCTTAAATCTAAATACCTTTGAAATTTTGACATTATTGCTTAATTCAATTCATTGACATTGTTACTTTGTTTTTGCTATTTAAATTATTATTAATTGCTATAAATTTTATGTTATTAATTATTTTTGTATATGTAAAATTGTTATGCTCTTGTCATGAAATGTTTAAATATGTTAAATGGATTATTATTATTATTATTATATATAATGTCGAACACAATGTAAAAATTGTTAACGATTACATAAATAAAAAAAAAAAAAAATATCAATCAGAACTTTATCAATTTTAATACAAGTAATCATGAGTACCTAGTTACCTATATTATATTTGAATGTCGGTAAATTAAATTGTAAGTTCTCCAGAGACAACATCTAAATGGACTGCACAACATGAAGAACAAGCCTCCAGGGACCAGCACGCCTCGATTGATAAATATATCATCGGCCCACATCCTTGGAAATGTATCCGATTTAATTAAGTCTTTACGATCGTTTGCGACACGTGAGGCTGAATGGCACCGCGTCTTTGTATTGTGAGCGAAGTCTAGTGTCGCATTGTCGGCAAGCAGTGGGAGGTTGCCCCGGTTTCCGAACGCACCTGTCAACCACGCTCCAAATTCAAAACACAAATTTAAAATTCAAACACGAAGGTTCAAAATGAAATGAGAAGCGTAGGTGTTTTATAGGAGCGTGGGTCTTTTATAGAGTAACGAACAGGAACGTCTCAATATGGCGCGACGACGTGTTAAAGAAAGTATTGTCGGTTTCTGACAATAGCGATAATTGATCGTGTCGACTCTACCTCATGCAGATGCCGTCGGCGCACCCTTTATTTGTACCCTGTTGTGTTACACAGATACAAAATTTATTTCGTTTGTTTAGATGTCTTTATGTAGGTTAGAAGATTGTTACAAGTAAATCTTTTGACATTTTAAAAGGCTGGCGTTTGATTATGTGCCAAGTTTTTGTGTTGGATTCCCACAAGAAGTTTACGAGAATTGGGTCATCTGTTTCCACAAAGTCATGTCAATACAATAAGCAAGCCAAACCAAAACTTTTCTATCCTTATTCTGTTAATCCTTATGGAAAAAATACTGCTAAGAAAGAGAGTAACCAACTTGTCGTAATCATAAAGCGAAAGCATAGGTAACTTGTCTAGTGTTGTAAGCAAAACAGTAACATGCATATGAGGTTAAGGTCCTGTCGACTGCTGAATCATTAGGCAGTCAATATGAGACAATGCAGCAAGTTTGTGTTATAAAATAGTGCTACTATGCGATGTGGTAACAGGCGTAACGCGTGCGGTAGGTAGACCATTGAGCATACATTACATTCTACTCACGCAGGTTTAGTCAGTAAATGGTAGTGTTTACAACAAGATGCAGGCTTCGACAAGACATGCCAGCCACGGCATGCTAATGAGTCATTAACACGGTGAACTAAGAGTTCTGAACGCCAACGGGTCAATGTTGAAACATGTCAAAATTTTATGTCAAAGGTATTCAAAAAGTTTCTAAATTCTGAAGTGGACTCAAATCAAATCAAATATACCTTATTACACACAAACACAACATGCAAAAAAATATACAACATAATATAACTACAGTACAAATAGGCGGCCTTTTGCTCTGAAGCAATTACTTCCAGGCGACCACTGGCAGGAATCAAAAATGGAATCGAGATTTTTGGGATCATCGTCATCAATTAGAGGCACAAGTTTAGAATCAGTATCAGTCATCTGTATGAAAATCTACAAAAACCTACCTGCCTATTTCTTCTCTAGAGCTCTGAAACGTAACACCATATTGAGTCACCGTGCTGTCCATCTTAGCACCTGATGTGTCTTCAAATGCGTGTTTGTGTTGCTTGGTCTGAAACATTATGTCTTAAATCAAACTAAGTACTTAGTACACGTACGTAGAGCTACAAGTGCTACAACATTTTTTAATGCCATAGAAAACAATGTCTAAAGTTAAACAAAATAGCTTCGGGATTAGAAACATACCCTAATACCATTTTCTTATTACTCAAGCGTTTGTCTATACCAAACACAGCTGCATACCAGACCAAAACCAAATGCAAAGCAACCTATTACTAAAACCCCATGTTTTAACACATGTAAATAGCCAGTATGTTGTAAAGGAAACCCAAAACAATCCATCACAGCATTTTGTGCGCACGTCTGCCGTTCACCGGACCGCTACCGTTATCTACAGATCGATGGACGGTTTTTGTCCAACCAAAAATACTTCTTGCCTTCTGAAGCTCTCAAATTGAGGAATGCAATTCATTAAAGTACATAATAGTCTTGTCAGAGTATGAAACGTAAAGAGGTTTCGTAATAATTGAATAACACTCGGAGAAATTTGGGGCTACAGAAGAGATTGGGGACCCATTTTTTCCCATGAAACGAACTTATTTGATACCCAAATCAAAAAGCACTTGAACACTATTTACTGACCCACTAGCGAAGTTTATTTGTTTATTCACAACCACGTGCTATTTAGACAACAGTCGCCCCCACGGCCACGGCCTAAAATATACACAATCTCGAAACAAAAACTTTAATCCTGTATGTCGTGGGCTCGGACAATGCCACTCGTTATTATGAAAACACTAGCGCACGCAGTCCGCGGGGCGCCAATTATTCGAGCTTGCAACCCTATCGAGCTGATTATTCGCACTGGCAACACTGTTACTCGTTCATCATTATGGCGGCCAGTCGCGTGCGGATGGAGGTCCGACACGCGACTCCGACGCAGATTTTGGAATATTTAAAACATTACACATTATAATTACAAACAAGACGTGATCATTCATTCGGTCGTGTCATTTTTTTTCATTATTATGAGGTTAGTAGTTTATAATGAACAAGCAAAAATAAAAATACGTTTAATAAATAACCATTACATACCTACTCTTTACTTAAAATGAGAGACGACGATTAAAATAGAAGGTTAATCAATACTACACTGTGTGAAAATACTCTCCATTTGGTAAATAATTTTAACATCATCGAACTCGCTTTAATCTCGCATAAATTTAGTTCACTAGTTCTGTTTCTCAGGCTTATTAGCGAAAAGATTTTGAGCACTCAAGGAATCGTTGCACACGATTTCAATAACAATCGCTTGTTGATCGACACCGGCGAGCAATTAGACGATACGCGAGCAGCGGAGCGCGCGAACACGCACAAAGCGATCCGTTTCACGCAAATAGCCGCGGCCCGCCCGGCCGGCCCCCTGTTTGCCGCTCACTCGCGATTAAACACCTAATACACATACATTAGTCCTGCCATTGTCGCCAGCCACTCGCAAATCGCCACTCCACCGCTCACATTTCAAATTCTTTCTTCTGATCTTTAATTGTGGGAAAAGAACACTCGAATCTTGCAGTTTATCGAGCTCGATTCGATCGATTGTGGGAATGAATTTCGATGAATTAAATAATAGTTCGAGTTTACGAGAGCGCTTATTAAAAGTTTCCGAATTCAATTCTTTCTAGTGCTACCTAATTGATTGTTAACTTAACACTAGTTGTGCAAATCTATTGTTCTGTTACAATTTGTGTATCTCGCTGTTATTATTCCTGACCTACATTCGTAGAGCAATATAAAAGCCGTTATTAGTTCGTTAACTATTCAAAAAGTCAGTATTATTACAACTATGTATTACCATTACAATGCCGTTAAAGTAATCCATTGTGTTGTGCAGAGAATAGGTATCTCTTGCAACAATCGATAATCCTGCAAACATAATTTTCATATTGAAAACAAAGTAGGTAAGTATAACAAATGTTAGAATAACATTAGGAACAAAACGTGTGTTGTTTCTTCGGTATCGTTTACAAGCGCGTCGCGCCCGCGGGCAGTGCTCGTTCAAAAACAATTAGAGCTAAAAAGTGAAAAAGGGTGGTGTAAGGCGGCCCGGGGCGCGGCTGTGGGAACACCTTTGTTTTTGAACGCATTGTGATTGCTCACGCGGCTGGCTGACGGCGCTGACAGCCTGTGCCGATTGAAAACAATTCGCGCGCTGATTCGCGGCAGTGATTGGGAAGCCCGCGCATATGGCGAATTAAAACTCGGTCGGTCGTGAATTTTGTTGTTTCGCTTGGATTTCAAAAGCCAAAAACATAATAAAACAAGATGCATGATTCACTGGTTATACCACAAAAAAGGGAAGAATGTAATCATAAATACAAAAGGTCGTGCGAACTTTATACCACGTAATCTAGATCATCCAGAGTGCCTGTAAGTGCAGAGCCACAGACAGTCAGCGAACAATTTGGAGCCATACTTGACATTAACATCATGGGATAAAGGGACTGTATAAGTAATGATAGCGCACAGACTATCGCCTGTGAATTCTCCATCACTTTTATTTAAGACACTGCGAACCAAATGTAGCTAAGTTTTCACACATCCTGCTTGGCGTCCTGCCCGATCAAAATCAGTCAATCTTTCCGTCCTGAAGAAAAGATCAATTTCTTTACAAAATGTATACGATGATGATTATCTATAAAACACAAGCTCATGACTGTATAATTCGTAGGTACCTACTTACGAGTATAAATGGGATAACTATGGTAGTGTTAGTGTTCTTGGTTTAGCCTACACAGACATTAAATCGTCTAATATTAACATAGCTATAAGGCCAATGTTAAACTAACACGACTTTGTTTTATGTACAGTCATGAGCAATATAATGTACCCACTTTAGGACTCTGTCACACTAACATATTTGACATTTAGTGAGACTTACAGTTAAATTTGTCAAAAAAGTTAATGTGACATGGTACCAAAGTGTATACATATTAATGCTCGTGCGTGACCGTACATCAGTACGTAAGTATATCTTAAATATATTGTATTTATTCCAGTATATCTTAGCCAACCAACCAGTCCATCCAGTAAACGGCCTCAGTGGTCCAGTACTTGAGCGTTGGGCTCACTATCCGGAGGTCCCGAGTTCGAATCCCGGTGGGGCAAATCACAAAAATCTCTTTGTGATTCCTAGTTCGGTTAGGACATCATCTGATTGACCAGAAGTAAGATAATCCGTGCTTTGGAAGGCACGTTAAGCCGTTCGTCCCGGTTACTACTGTACGTAGTCGTTACTGGACTCATGTCAGGGGCCTTTAGCGGCTCAATAATAATCCTGACACCAGGGTTGATGAGGTTGGTCATCCACCTCCTGTACTCGACAAGAAGATCTCTTCTAGTGACATGTTTGACAAGGAGAGATTGGAATCTACCAACAACATAAGTGAATACTTCAATACCTTCACACCATCACGTTCTCTTGAGATTTTGAGAGCTTTTACTTACCTATAAACTATGATTATTGATTTTTTAAATTTCAACTTGTGGGCACGTGCTGTCGAGTGCGGGGGCTATCGGAGGTGTTGATCGCACGTTTTGGGCTCCCAATGGCCCCCGTAGCTCTTGAGGGTATAGGTACCTACCTCAGGGGCGGTGGATTTGCAGCGCGTGCCGAATCGCTCCCCGGCGCCGCAGCCAGGCGAGGGCTGAACTGAAGAGCCTAATTGACGCACGTGCGACGAGCTATTGTTTAATAGACAAGAGGACGATGTAGACACGAGAGGACGATGTATTTAGCGGAAATGTTATCGCGCCTCCTCATCTCGAGGACGTTTAACTGTACACTCGACTTGGCTTTCAGTCTTTATAAATTATTGTTTAAGATTAAAAGGGTTGTCTGAAATGAAATAAATACATTTGTAAATCTTGTTTTAAGTTTACGCGGTTATTATCATAATTAAAACATACGAGTAATAACGGGTTCTAACCACGTTTAAAGCAGGGATATGAGACTCCCGATATTTCGACACTCTTGCAACATGCGTCTCATATCCCTGCTTTAAAAGCGGTAAGAACCCGTTATTATGTGTTTTAATTTGTATATGTTTTTTTACTTACACGTACCTATTGTTCGCATTCATGAAGTAGCAACTTGGTCGAAAGTAAGCAGATATTATTCCGTGTCCATCCAAAAATTACTTTATTTTCATATTTTTTATATAATATATTACCTATCTAAATAAGTACATTTAGTTATAGCGATATGCGTCAAATCTATAATACCTAAGTGACGTCAGAAAAAGCTTTAGTTTCCGCCAGCCAGCCCGTGTATTTTATAATTTGTGCGTTATATAGAGAATTTGCAACTAAAACTGCAACTATTGTTTATAACTGTACCTAAATTTATACACAATGAAATACTTTATCTTTATCTTATCTTTAGCCTTACGTAACTATTTACATACTTAAACTTACCTACATAATAAGTCACTATGGTGTTGTGGTCCTGTGTGTCACCGACTTGACTCTCAAACGGGTAGCGCCGGTTCAAATCCCCGGTGCCGGTTTTACGCTTATGAGTTATTAATTCACCTAAAGCTAACCAAAAGCTCGGTGAGGTATGGGTACTTAGTTAATCTTGCGATGGATACCTTTGACTAGCCCAATTGGGAATATAGTCGTTGGTTTATAAGGTAATGTTATATATCTACATAAACTCACGCCCGTAAACCCTAAAGGGTTGAGCAGAGCCACAAATAATCAAAGATAACTTAAATTGCAGACGGTTTTGTTATGAATTCCTATAATATATTATAAGTATGATAAACCGCTACGGTGACAGATGATCGCTCCATCGCCCTTTAATCCATCATGTTAGAAACGACAAACTATTCTACACATAATATAGCATCACGCCGTTATCCCCGAAGGGGTAGGCAGGTGTATAGTATGCACCCACTTCTCGCCAGCTATGTTTCAGTCCGTCGTACCTAATAGAGGGGCGGACCTATTGCCATTAACCGGGTACGAATCCTGGATGCTGTCAATTATCTAAAAGTCTAATGCGGTGTTATAGAGCCCGACCCGCGATTCGAACCCGTGACACTACGATGTAAGTCACGCGTTCTCCGAACAGGGCTGTGACGGCCTCCGTGGTCCAGTGGTTGAACGTTGGGCTCACGATCCGGAGGTCCCGAGTTCGAATCCCGGTGGGTTAGTTGTGATCCCTAGTTTGATTAGGACATTACAGGCTGATCACCTGATTGTCCGAAAGTAAGACGATCCGTGCTTCGGACGGCACGTTAAGCCGTTGGTCCCGGTTACTACTTGCTGATGTAAGTACGTAATCGTTACATGAGTCATGTCAAGGGCCTTTGGCGGCTCAATAGTAACCCTGACACCAGGGTTGATGAGGTTGGTAATCCACCTCACAACCCACACGATAAAAAAGAAGTAACACATTAGATATTTTTATAAGCATAATGATTTAAAATCGCAAAACAAAAGAAAACCCAAAAGTAACAAAGTGAACCAACACTCGTTCCTAACAGGGAACTTGTTATTTTCTTCTACATTTTCGCGTCTGTAGCCGGACCCGGGACAAATGCAACCAACTGTCCCCATATTCGCCCCGTGTTTGTGTGGTAACAAGGTGTCCGGTTATCTTCCTGGGTATAACGAGCTCGCCGCTGTAGCACCTACCTTTGTCTCTACCCGGGCGTACTCGACTCTATACAGTCCAGCGACTGTCGATAACATTGTTATTCACGAGGACAGGTCCAGCTACGAATATTTATTGACAGATTATTATAATTATTGCACGATTTATACACACACACACACACAAACGGATAAACTCAATAATTCGTACCGATCGCGGATAAACTCAATAATTCGTACATATTCTGTGATTTCACAAAAAATAATACACCTAGCGACATCTATTGTGTAATAGTGATAATAAGTAGCGCCATCTTGTATCAAGTAGCTGTCATTTTATAAGTTTAAATGATTTGAAATAAAGAATTCTAACTAAAAATAATTTACGACATGTATTCTAATAATAATAATTATATTTAAAATAGAGGAGCTCGGTGGCGCAGCGGTTAACGCGCTCGGTCTGCGATTGTTGAAGTTAAGCGACTTTCGCAAAGGCCGGTCATAGGATGGGTGACCACAGATAAAAAAAAGTTTTCATCTCGAGCTCCTCCGTGCTTCGGAAGGCACGTTAAGTCGTTGGTCCCGGCTGCATTAGCAGTCGTTAATAACCACCAATCCGCACTGGGCCCGCGTGGTGGTTTAAGGCCCGATCTCCCTATCCATCCATAGGGAAGGCCCGTGTCCTAGCAGTGGGGACGTTAATGGGCTGGTGATGATGATGATGATGATATTTAAAATATAAATATAAAACACCTTACCTCAAACATGTTGATGTTTTATTCGCAAGCAAATTACGATGTACTTACATTCGTTATTGCAAACCACCTTTGCATCTCGAATGGCGGCTATATTTTTTCCAAATGTCGCCCGCGAGTCTGCAAACAAGCAACTTGATCCTACTCGTTGGGGAAATAGTTAAATTGGCTCCCTAGTTATAGGTACAACCACCAAAGTAGAAAGACCCTTGAGTAGTAACAAACAGTACAAACAAACAGGTCATGTCATACTGGTATTGTCGTCGGTCAAGTTACGAATTACGATCGCGAAGGGCCAGCAAATATTTGACGTAGAGTAATTGTCATAGGAGACGATGTCTCGTCTTTCGGTGCCCTTATGGCTACGATTCGCGATAAAAATACTCAAGATGTATGTACTTACGTAATAATTTACTAGATTCTCACGAGTATAATTAAATTATGTTTTTCTCTGAAATACTTAAAGAACATCTTATGTCTTTCCTTCCCCTTATAGATCACCTATATGGAGTGATGAGTGAGTTACCTTACATCATTATTATAGCTCTTAGGATTCGGTCCTAGACCTAGGGAACTGTAACTGCAAGTTGTCTTATGATACGTACTTGTTTATTAGCAAATAAATATTGTTATAGTAAATATTAATTAGTTTTAATTGGACAGTAAAATAATTCTGTACTAAGTACCCTAGTTCGACCTAAGAGCTGAAGAGCAAGGATATTTGGGATATTTTCTACGGATATTTTCCAACTAGAAATAGGTAATTAGACCAATAAGCCTCCAACAAATTTAAAAGGTTTTATTAGAATAAAAAAGTAAAATTGACAATTTACATCAATCAAATTGAATACTTTAAAAAATATTTGAATTTGATTATTATTATAATTAATTTCATTTTTCTTTAATATCGTAATTAGATTGTCTTGTATTTGTGACTCCGTTGGTTAAAATGACGAACATACACAAACTGTGGGAGTACAAAGAGTACATCAACGTGAACGGTATGATGCTGGGGAATGAGCTGATATCACGACTGCAGAACTCTCTTACATTGCTGCAGGTACGATATATGATGTATATGGGGTGGGCAGATCTACAAGAACTAGTCTACGTAGGTATTTCCAAACCATTGCCAGGAACAAGCGTCCGCTACTTGAACAAATAAAGTATTCAGCATACTCCACCACTACTCTCTACTGTCGACAGTAGGTTGGTGAAAAACCACCATTTCGTTCCGAACCTGACCACAATTTAGGTGGTCACAGGTGGTCATGATGTCTGGCAGCCATTCATCGTCTCTGTCATCATCAATGTTGCCTACAGTAACCACCTTCGCACTAACATGGACAGTATGCCAGACTTAAGACTAGTCATAACAATGACTTAAGACATCTGGTTGCAGGTAGAGAACCACTTCAGCCAAATGCAATACTGGGGGCAGATCTACGCGATCGACGCAGACTACCACATTGCGGTCGGCATCACACACGACGCGATCAACGAACGCAAGTACTTCTATACACATGACTTTCTCTTCTGGAGTTTACTTCCTAAAGCAAAGAGGAAGTACAAACACCTCTCCCTATTGACAACGTTCCCCTTCCGCGGCGATCCAGCCCTCAAAATCAAAGTTCTAGATGAATCCTTAGATCCAAAAGACCCGGACAGGTGCAAAGAAATGAAAGAAGAAAGTCGCCTAGCCGCCACCATCAGCAACATTTGCGAGGAGGCCGAGGTGTGCGCCCGCGGACAGCTCATCAAGCAACCGGACGGCACTATCGTTATCAACTCTAATTACTACGGGCTGACAGCTGCGGAGGCCAAACTTCAGAAGTCGTACTACCACATCCGCCCAGCACAACATCGCTGGAACACCAATCTCCTCACTCGCCCAGATTACAACTACAGTATGGATTTCCTCGATTCCATCGACCAGGATATTCCGACTGGAAGCTGGGACCTCAGCGTGGAGCAAGGCGGCACTGTAATTTATTTAAAATGCCTCTACTGGCCCGGAATGTCCTACTTCCATAAAGTTCGCACCCCGGAATCAGGTTTTCTATATGTCGGCAATGGCCACAAGAATTTAGATGTACCTTTTGACCTCTCCTTTTAATTTCGTTTTATTTTAGTAAATGTTCTATTTAAAACTAATACTGCATTCTTTTTCACTGCTATCAGCTTTAGCCGCGGAGGTTGGTGTTGCTCTAGGTATGGGCTTTAGGGTGTTTTCGCACTAGATCCGATATCTGTAAAAGCCTTACACTACCTAATCTATCGGGCCCTAATAGTCAAGGACGCAGACACAGACATCGGGATCGGGGCAATGCTCAGCAGTGGGCGGTGCCACAATTTCGCCGTATAGTGTAATAGCGCTAATTATGACTTGTGGCCACGCGTCCTGGACGCATCGGGCCCGATGAATTGGGTTAAAAAATGAAAATAAATGAGAATAAATGGGAATTTAGCGGAAATACCGCGAAGATTATTCATCACAGGGTAGATTGTTTATCTATAAGTTTTAGAAATGTACGATTGCACACAGCTCAGCATAATGTTATAGCAAGAGGTACTTAATTCTTAATTCGTTCTAGATATTTTCAAATGCACCTGTGAGTCAGGCAGTCCGAAACATCGTAATTTCTTCGTTTTAGAATTTTATCTAATCAAGTCAGCGAGCCAACCCGACTTGTCAACCAACAACGTCCTGCAATATGGCAACACATAAAAAATCTATTCATTCACTCACTTTTTTGTACAGTCGGTGTGTTCCCTCCCCTCACTCATGTCATTCAATCAATCGTTTCTTTGCCCATTGTCGGTCGTCACTGAAAAATAATTTTATTTTGGCGCCGTTTGTAACCGGCTTTTGTACTATTTTTCGAATTTATCATTTCACGGTCACTAAATCTAAGTTAAGTTAAAACTAAAAGTGATAAAATGGCCGCAAACGGCGTAAAAACATCGGAGGACGCCGATATGGCGGAGTGCGACGGAGAAAAAGTTGTGACAATGATGGACGTCTTAAAAGAACAAGAAGACTTTGAGGAGGACGCTAACGCAGTACTCGGGGCCTCCGATGATAAAAACTGCACATATTCCAAGGTAATTTATCGATGTCTTTATCCCATAAGTAATATATCTTTGGCCAAAATGGCTGGCGATGTTGATTGTAAACGGTCTAATTTGACGTTTACACAACCACCTCAATACAATGTTACGTAGAAGCCAGCATAATGGGTTAATAGGTGGCACATGGACGGGATAGAATTAGATTATAAGGGGTACTGAAGGTTTGGGACCTTTTTTAACATTCCACCCTTCATAGTTCCTCTCCTTTATGATCCATTTGATTGGGCTCTACTAACAGGCGACTTGTATGTTTAACTCATAAACGATACTAATATTAGTCTTTAGTGTTAGCCACCAGTAGTAACTAACATATTGCTTTTCAAAAGAGAATTGTATCAATCATATTAACAACTTATATAAGGCATTCACATGATGTAATTATCTTATACAATACTCATTTAACTTTGTACCATTTTCACTGATATACGTAGTCGGTCCCAAAGTTCTGTCATATATGAAAATAGTGATAAAATAAAAAGTACCAATAAGTTTATAAAAATTTATATATCAATTTAAAGTATATTTATTAAGAAATGAAAATAACTTAAAATTATTTGAAATGACCTCCCTTGTTTTTAATAACTTCCCTCAAACGCCGCGGCCAGTCATCTATCGCAGCACGCACCATATTCATGTCTATTTCAGCGACGGCTTTTTGTGGGGTTTAGCACAGACCTTGTTCTCTAAGACCTGCCAAATTTTATAATCCAGAGGAATTAAGGTCCGGACTGGAGGAAGGCCAATCTTCGAGTCTAATAAAGTCAATTTTTTGATGGTCGAACCAGGCTTGAGTAGTTTTGGCTTTGTGTGCAGGCGCAGAATCCTGCTGGAACACGAAATGATGTCCTGAAAATAGCGTGTTGGGCAGATCTTTGACAAGCCGATTCAAAACCGTCTCTTGGTACACTTTTGCACTGGTTTTGACACCTTTTTCGCAGAAATGAACCTCCGTTGGCCCATAGTAAGAGACACCTAACCAGACCATCACTGAAGATGGATGATGCCCATGTTGAACCCGCGGAACTTTTTTTCCTGCTTCTTCAGAGTTCTCTGCGTACACTCTATCGTTTTGCTTATTGTACTTTTCTTCTATATCAAAAATTTTTTCGTCTGTAAAAAGTATGTCACGGTGTCGGTTTCTCGCGTACCGTTTTAATAACAACCGGGATCTTTTGAGTCTAATTGCTTTCAGGCGGGCATTAAGTAAGTGTCCACTCTTTTTCTTGTATGCTCGCAACTTAAGGTCTTCGTTTAAAACCTTTTTGACTGTTTTTCTACTGACCCCCATCTGCAAAGCCATCAGTTTCTGTTTTCGGACAGGATTTCTTCGTATGCGCGCCTTTATCGCTTTGATCACTGCTGGTGTTCTTGCGGAGCGAGGCCGGCCAGTTCTTTTCTTGTCCTCAACACTTGAGACTTCATTATACCTATTTATGGTACGATACACAAACCTAAGTGTTATTTTCAAATTTTTGAGCAACTTGAAAATGGTACTCGGCGAGTGTCCACAGCGATGCAACGCTAAAATTGCGATTCGGTTTTCTTTCAAGGTCCACTCCATCGTAATAAATCACGGCAAATGATCATTTTTTGTTTTAAAATAATTGTCAAACATTCAAAAATGGAACGCCATAAAATTTTTCTAAAAGCATGTTCGAAATTTAAAAATAATGTGCCTGTGACAGAACTTTGGGACCGACTACGTATTCTGTTCAGATAAGGTTAAAAAGCACCAAAAAGCATTTAAAATTTTATCAATAACTTTATTATATTTCTAGGGATATGTGAAAAGGCAGGCCATCTATGCATGCCTCACCTGTTGCCCTGAAGCCACATCTGACCCCATGAAGAGAGCAGGAGTATGCTTGGCCTGCAGCCTGGCTTGTCACGAGAATCATGAGCTGGTGGAGCTCTACACCAAGAGGAACTTCCGCTGTGACTGCGGCAACCCTAAGTTCACGCAACCCTGCCAATTCACCCCAAACAAGACAGATTTGAACTATGAGAATAAGTACAACCAAAATTTTAGTGGAGTCTACTGCACGTGTCGCCGACCCTACCCTGACCCTGAAGCTACTGAGGAAGAGGAAATGCTCCAATGCATTGTGTGTGAGGACTGGCTACATACAAACCACTTAGAAGCAACAGTGCCTCACAATGATCAATATGCTGAAATGATCTGTAAAGCTTGCATGGAAGATAATGACTTTCTCCATGACTATAGTGACCTTGTGGTCAATGTTGCAGACAAAGAAATTATTGTAACTGATCCTGATTTTGACTTTTCTAGTATTATTAAGAACAAAATAAGTAAAGAAGAAATACAAGAGAAAGTAACTAATGGTAGTACTGAAACTGAAGCTGGCAAGGAAGCCACTGAAAATGCCTCTGACAGTATTAATAGTTCTGAGGAGAAAAAGAATGACGAAACATCAACAGATGTTGATATGACAGAAGCTAAACTAGAAGGTGGAGACAGTGCCTCTAAGGAGGAACAAAGCACTGAAGGGGGAGACACAAATCCAGATAGTGCCACATCTACTACTGAAAAAACTGAGGACCAAGACAATATAAATACTGAACCAGAGGAACAAACTGAGAATAAAGAAAAAACTGAATCTTCTGAAAAAGAACAAGGAACTGAAGATGCCGAGTCTATTAGCAAAGAGGAAGAAAATAAAAAGACAGAAGATAATGCTGCAGTGGCAGAAGGTACTGGCATGGAGCCTGTAGAGTCTACAGTTGCGGAAGCAACAGCAGAAAGCAGTGGGGAAGCAGCTACTTCTACAAGTGATGATACAGATAAAATTGATACAACTGAAGGAATCTCAACGAAAACAAATGAACAAATTAAAACTGAAGTAACCAATGAAACCTTGAACAAAGAAAATGACCCACCAACACCAAATAAACGAAAACTCTCTACTGAAGAAGCTGAAGAAGATAAGTCCCCTAAAAGGCCAAAACTAGATGCAAAACCTTGTATAAGGCCCAGAGGTGTTAAGAGAGTTTACAAAGGAGCCACCTTTTGGCCGGGGAACTTACGTCAAAAACTTTGCACCTGCGGCGAATGCGTCGCCATGTATAAGGATTTAGCTGTGCTATTCTTAACTGACCCTGATGATACTGTTACTGCATATGAGGCTTTAGGCAAAGCCAATAGTGACGGTGCACCATCCTCACAGTATGAAAAAGGTCTTCAAGCCCTCTCATCTCTTGACAGGGTACAACAAATAAATGCAATGACTGAATACAATAAAATGAGAGATAAACTCCTTGACTTCCTAAAAAGCTTCAAAGACAGAAAAGAAATTGTCAAAGAGGAGGATATCAAAGCATTCTTTGCTGGAATGAAACCCAAACGCGAGCCCGACGGCGTGTATTTCTGTCGGTAAACTTAATTATAAGCCAAAAACCTATACCTATTTGTATTTTAAATTTTGTAAGTGACTGACACATTCCCAGTGCTTATAAAATGATAACTGTTAATTTTCAAAGCTTGATAATTGAAAATGATTACATTTTAATTAAGTACAATTTGTTTTATTTCCCATTTATAGTCAATACATTATATGCAGAGCAACATAAGCTATGGACTAGAATAGAGGTGAGTAGCCTGTTAGTAATATAGAAGCATAGCTATATTAGCGTAAAAATAGTGTTATTTCGAAACAAAAACAATCTTGCTTGTTTTGAGGAGGTGGAAATTGACACGTCACTTTGTGTTAATACTAATTGTCGTCGATGAGCATTATCGACAAATTCGTTAAGGGAAAACAGGTAAAATACGATAATAAAAAATTTGGTTATGGAAAGCAATTTTTGCTCTAAGGTTAAACACAATGTAAGTACACTTATGAGAAGACTATAGAATACCTAAAGGTTGCCTGGAAGAGATTGCTACCTTAGCAATAAGGCCGCCTGTTGTACTACCAGTTTAATTATAATACTAATGTATTTTTAATGTGATTCAAGTGCAATAGTTATTGTATGGTAGAAGTGCACTTTCAATATAATCACAGACTTATCTCAGAAGAAGATAAGCATTCCTCCTGTACTATTTTTTCTCTGTCCTATTAGTTAACAATGACCAAGACCTAATGGATAAAACTGATGAGCCCTATTACCTGTCTTTGTAAGGCAAAACAAATCATTTACCCAACAAACAAGTATAACCATAATTTTACAAAATGAAACATCATGAGCAGGTAGGAGCATCATGTTTATTGTAGAGTAGCGACATGTCACACAATCACTTATAAAGGATGTCATAGTGGCCTGGTCGGTAGAGTAGATGCACCAGGGGCTTCGCGCCCTCGGGGAAGTCGTGTGCTATCACCTGTGACAAACAGAATAATTAGTTGATGTGGTTACAAGTTGTGTAATTATTTACAAATAGCTTCTATGTCATCACACTCGCGTCAGACAGAGTACTGTGGGGTGGAAGGCAAGAGGGAAACCACTGCCCTATTTTTCCCTAAAAACGTAGCATGGAGAATACTGCACCGACAAGAGCATGGTTCTTAAATTAATGTTGAGCTTCTATGTGTTATTCTTCCAACACTTACGCCTGTTCGACGTGAGTGTGGCTGCTGTTCTGCATTGGTTGCTTCTGTCACTTTGGAAGCGGTCTCGCTAGTCGAAGATTCTTGTTCCACCTGAAAAGGCGGTAATATGGCGCCTCTATCGTGTCTGATAACATCCTCTCCAATGATCTTACAAAAGCCATTAAAATATACCTCACTATAGTGTTATACACTTCTATTCAACATCAGGTTTGGACATACTTTGGTCCATCATAAAACAAAGTCATCCATATCAGTAAAAAACCATCTCTGCCTATAATAAAGGATAAATCCTTCTACCCAATATTAAAAGATTTCAGTTTTGAAATATAATGAATGTGTACACATTCAATCCATAATCTGAGTCTAAATTAAATTATGTTCTTATGCAGACAAGTCATGTAAGGGTAGCTAGCTTACCTGGCTTCCTTCTCCACGGTCCATATACTTGACTCTGACTCCCACATTGAGTGCGTTGCTCAAAGCAATGATGTGAATGTGGTCAGACTCCTTATACATAGGCTCCACCTCCTAAACATTACAGATAACTTGGAAAAACTTACTTCAGCCATACCCTTGAAAACTAATTAGCTTAAGGCAAGAAACATAAACCACTGTAAGTCACAAAAATACACTTTTGTACATTGCATTGGCAAATTGACAACTGAAATTATTTTTTACACAAGTACAGAAATTTTTAAGTATATTGCTACTTGATAAAACTGTGATATTTTCATACCTGTCTACAAAACTCTGTAACAGTCCGTGGGCCTTCAATAAAATTCTGGTAAAATTCACACTGTGTCTGCAGCTGGCCAGATGTGATGAGGCGCAGGTACACTACAATGTAGTCAGAGTAGCCCTGCTTGTTGAACTTGTCGTGCAGCTCCGTGCGCACCTCCTCCAGCGTGTCCGGTGACCCGCCTGCCTGCTCGCCCACCCGACTCACCACCTCCATAAACTACAACACACAAAAGCACCAAATTATCAACAATTATTCCATACCTAAAAATACATATTGCTCTAACTTACTAACCCTACACGCGCATACACTGCATAACAACAAAAGTATGAAAAAATAACACATGCAAATTCTTGCTCTTTGTTACAAAAAATAAATAAAACATAACCTTAAAAAAAAAACTCACCGTCTCATAAAAGTCCTCAACTGTGAACTGAGAGAACCCTAAAGCAACGAGAGTGTCCTTCGAGTTCTTTGCTATTTCATAGAACTTTTCATATTCGGCCTTATCGGTCAAGAGTTGTTCTAAATACGCGTATGAAAATGCACGGAAAAAACAGTTTCCGTCAGGTCGAGTTCTCCTTATGCATTTGTACTTAGAAGAAAGGTCTTTTACTTTTAGAAGGTACACCGGATCCTCATTGTATTCTTTTTCTAGTGACGACAAGTCTTCGAGATCACCGACTAGCGGTATAGACTCTGATATCTGAAAAAACAAACACAAACATCACGTCATTATTATGATAACAATCGACGAATCTAAAACTGAGGAACATTAAAATTAGGAGAACTTGTGGCTTACCTCCTTTTCTATCTCCCGTTGTTGTTTCATAATCAGCTCATCTTGATTTATAGAATTATCAACTAAATTACCGGTGCAGCCGCTACTGCTCGATGCATCGTCCGCCATTTTTAAATAAGATTGACAGATGAATGAAAAACAAATGAAATTCGATGTTTGACGAATCGGTTAAAAAATACAATCGATGCGTTCAAAATTGCATGGTCGGTTGAACGGTCAGTTAGTCAGAGACCGACAGACAGACAGATGACAAATCCAACAAGGAAAAGTTTTGGACAGATCATAGGGACTCAAAAGTCTAGTACTCCAAGCCTTGAAGTGTGTAAAAAATATACGTTGACTCGAAAACCAAGCGAAAATCAAATAAAAGGCTAAAAGTGTTAAATCCTATTAAATTAAACACTAGTAAAGTTATAAATATGGCTGGTGAAGTGGTTGTGGACGCCTTACCTTATATAGATCAAGGGTACGATGATCCAGGCGTCAGAGAAGCGGTAAAAAACTAACATAACCTCTTTTAGCTTTAATATCTACTTTACATTTTAATTTAATGATAATGTGGCTTTTTAGGCACTGGCAATGGTTGAAGAGGAATGCAGGCGATATCGTCCGACGAAGAATTACCTAGAAAATGCAGGTCCTGACCCTAGCAGTGCCTTCGAGACCCAAGCTATTCAGAGAGAAATGGAACGTGTACAACAGAGACTTCCTATGGAGCCACTGTCTATGAAAAGGTTTGTAGTACACTTATACATCAATCTGAAACATCTATAGTGATAATAACAATACCTTTGGTAATAAGTTGTTGTTTAGGTTTGCTCCGGAAATGTTACTTTAAAACAAGTGTTTCTTTACATAGTATGTACTAGGTGGTGGCGTTGGGATGAAGTAGAGAGGTCTGGCTTGATGCAGGCTAGGCTTTGTCTGATTTCTACACATAGGCGGTCCTGGGGGTGTGAGCACACACCATGGTAGTTTCTGCACTGCAAATTTGGGGCGACAATGCGAATCCGTCAGCACCTGGGATGACAAAGCAGCCCTATTCAGGGAGGTACTGCTTTCTCCGCTCAGCCGGAGAGGGGGCTAGAAAAGGTGCCCTACACAAATGCTCGTCCCCACTTGAATGGTGGTAGTAACCGCGGCTGCCATCGCATCACATAATTCGTGGTCGACTTAACATGTCATCATGTACTAGGTATATATAACTTCTTATGGATTATCACTTTGTTCTTATTTTCGCCATGCCATTTCGTTCAGCTTCACTAATCCAGAATTTTGAATATTTTTTCCATAGATATGAGCTCCCACCTCCCCCTGCAGGTAGGCTAGGTGAGCCTGCAGCGTGGGGGGAGTCTGTGGACAACTCCCATGCGCAGCTCTCTCACCAGGCCACACGCGTGCTGAACCTCGAGCTACAGCTGCAGTATGGCTCTGAAGCCTGGCGCTCCTACCTCAACACACTACAGGCACTTGTCACTCGCTCCCAGAATGTACACAGTAATCTTAGGTGAGTTGATTAATGAATCTCTAGTTTTAATAAAAATGTTGTAAAAATGTTACTTCAGTTATGCCCCATCTTCTCTGGTTATAGGAAACAGATAGCATCAGTGAACTGGGAGCGCAAGCGCTCACAGACGGCGTCGGGGGCGCGGCTACGCGCGCTGCGCCGGCGTTGGGCTCAACTCGTGTCCGACAACTACCGCCTCGAACGCGCCATCATGCAGCTCGAGATACAGCTGCAGAAGGTACTCATTGCATTTTATTTTAGCTAGAAAGACCATGAATCATTTTTATTTTGGATCTGTAGAGATGTATTGTGAAGACGTAAAAACAGTAGGGATACTATTTGCGCTTTAGAATGGTGCCCATGACAGCAGGACAGAAAGATAAAGTTCAGCCTAGTGTGAAAGAGACATACCAAGAAAATGTACTATTCCTAGAGCTGTCTTATGCACCATGCTATGACTTCTCTTTCATTAACAACACTGATCTGGTCTATTAGATTTAATCAATCACAACAATGCATCTGTCTTGCTATTAGTAAAAGAAATGTCAAAGATAAAATCAGTATCTCTATTTTATTATCTGATTTCACAGGCACAAGGCCAGGTCTCGGCTGAAGAAGGCCCCGACATGGAAGCCATCAAGCAGCTGCCAGACAAGCTCAACTCTGAGAATGAGAAGGAGGTGCAGAAGAAGATAGAAGACATGTTCGCCGACTAGACAATGGGATGGGCGGCATCCCCAAGCTGATGTGACCTACTGATTTTTCTACTATGGTGTGTCTGTATATGGAAATAACAACAGGAAATCTTAACAGAGCAGACTGATAGATAATTAAATTTACATTTTGAAAGGAATTGATGGAAGTGACGTTAAGGGGTGTTTAACAGTAAATCTAATTCTTATCCTATCTTGAGTCTTAGAATGACGGATAGTAGGAAGTTACTATGAGATATCGGATGACAGATATAGTGCGTAAGCTACCAATACAAATAGATTACGACGCTCTAACTGATTATAATTATAATCTTTATAATTTTTGTAAAATATATTAAATTAAGTTTAAATTGTATTTTAGACTATTTGTAAATAAATAGATTAATGAACTTAATTTTGTTTTATATTTATCAATACTTAATTTACACTTTCGAAATTTTACTACCTTAGTAGACCTTAAAATTAAGGTATAGAACGTCTAACCTCGAAGACGGAAGATATATTAGGCGGCACGTATGTGTAAAGGGATCTCAGGAGGTACTTAAACCATACCTAACATGCTCGCTATTTTACTATTCGCGCGCATCTTGAAGAAATGAACTTATAAATAATACTATTTTTTACTTTGAAATGTATTTTTTTACTGTGGTATTAATAGGCCCAAAGTAAACTCCGCTCAAAGCGAAAAGTGCATTTAAAAAATTGATATGTCAAATACTGTTTTCCCGTAGGTACGTAACTTTGTTTTTCATATTTTTATTCGGGTATAAGAGGTTTTTATTCATAATTTCAGAAACACAATGACTCTGCAAGATACTTTAGGTAACCGGGAACTTGCTGACTTAGATTTGTCTAAGGTAAAACATACATAACCGTGTAAATATGTTGTCTTTATGTGCAATTGTTTTCAGACGATTTTCAATAAGAATATTTTGTTTATAGGTAGCAGCTTTACAGCAAAAGCGGACGTTAGCATTCGTAAACCACTTCGTGATCACCACAGTTCAATTCCTGAACAATTTTATGAAAAAATGTGAACACAAACTAATGCACTTTGAGCGCAAACTAGAAAAGGTGGAAGCTGCAATGGTCTTGTTAGAAGCTAGAGTAAGTTATTACCGTAATACTTGCACGTCAATTATTGTGCCTTATGTCGACACCCAATTTGATAATCATGTATGAAAGGAAATTCCACCAACTAATGTTCATAATAATAACTTTTACAGCTTTCCTCAATCCCAGAAGTAAATACAGAACCGGAACAGAAGCCACAGAAAACACCCGACGAGGTTGAGCCTTCCCAGACAGTTGACCAAACTGACTCTGAACCACCTAAAGGAGAATCTGACAACAAAGCAGAAGAACCTCCGGCACCCGAGCCATCAGCACCAGTCCATCCAGAATATGAGAGATTTGTCAAGATGGTACAAGTTGGAGTCCCACTGGAAGCTGTCAAGTTAAAAGTGTCATTGGAAGGCCTTGATCCTAATATGCTTGTTAAAGTGCTAGGAAAATAACGGGAGTACAGGAATCTATCTAGGTGTAACACAAAAACTGAGATTTGAAATGTAACTTTGTAAATAAATGTAAAGCAAGCTGGCAGATTATATCCCTAGAAAGATTTAAATTCTTCAAAATATTACATCAATGCTATGTTCAGTCAGAGAGAAGCATAGGGTGCTCAAGAAAAATATGTCATGCATGCTTGATATGAGTGGTCAAGGCAAATTTGCTAGCAGTGGCAAAAAGCTCTTGTCAACCTTTTCAAGACTCCCCTTTTTAAAATGTGTTCTAAATTAAAAAATATATTCAATTGTGTAAGGTATATTATATTAGTTTGTATTGTAAATTATTTAGGAAAGTTCAAATTTTGGTTTATTTAGTTTTAACTATTTATATGACTTGTTTATACTGTAATAAACCTATCTGTTTTTAGGGATTTCTTTTAATTCTTGAGTATTGGAAAACAAGTATTATTTACAAATGCAGTAGTAGTCTAGTTTGTGAAACCTATGATCCATCTACATGAGTAGTTTACCTGAGCTAGAATTTGTCGACTTAACTTGATCTTGAAGAACTCACGAATAGTAGGCTTAATAAAGCTAGTTTCCTATCCTTTAAATAACATGAAAAGTAGTACATTTGAATGTCAAGGAAGAGTAAAATGTTTAAAATGAAACTAGGAGTTTAGGTAGTCTTATTTATTAGCCAGCCTAGAACTGGATCATCTGTCCCTTCCTCTTCTTGTCTCCTCCCAGCTCGAAGTGCTTGCAGCGCTTCAGTGCAACCTGTGATCGCACCTTACAGTCTGCGCACTCAAGACGAAGCACAATTTTCTTTGTGGTTTTCGCCTGAAATTAATCAAGTTGTTATGTACTCTAAAAAATATTATTACCTAAAATAGAAAACATGAACACATGTTTAAAGTGCTACCTATCGAATCCAGTAAATACTCTATGAGTAAATAAATTTATTTCATTCCTCATCACTAATTTAACTGCAATAATATTTTTGTATCTCAATATCCAGTTAAGGACAGGGGGATTTTCTTTAAACTTTTAAGGTTAAATATTAGGCAGGGATTATGATTATTCTACAAATTTTCTGGAGCTTTTCAGAACTAATTTTATATACAACTCTCAGTTGAAAAAGAGCCAGTTATTCAGTATTCTATTGCGAAAGATCTACAGAGACTGCGTTACAAGATCTGATGACATAGAAATAAGTCCGGCTCACTAAACTAGTATCAAGAGGTTATGTTTACCTTTTTCTTGAAGATGGGCTTAGACTGACCACCATAACCTTGCTGTTTGCGGTCATAACGTCTCCTACCCTGGGCAGCGTGCCTTTCTTTGGACTTTTTGTACTGGGACACTTTGTGGGTCTTGTGGCACTTGCATTTTTTGCAGTACGTTCTGCGCTGTTTAGGTACGTTCACCTGGAATTTGTAAGACGAGCTATAGAAATATATACACCGTATTGCACTGCATCATAACGCACACCATTTAGAAAACAATATTCACAATTTGCTTTGATAAAATTCATGATTTATAAGGATTAATTTTCTAAAAAACACAAACCATTTTGACTCCCGATTCGCACGATTTCAAGGAAACGTCAAAGAAAGAAAGAGATAGAACAGATTATGACAGTGACAGCAACTTTTGGTGTTGCCCCACAAAAATAACAAACCACAGGTTGCTTATTTCATCATGCATTCTACAATTGTTCTACAAATTTCAGTCAAGGATTAATTTCTAATTTTGACACAAGCTATTATATCTTAGGTATAACAGGTATAACACATATTTTGAAAACTTCTGTTTCTGTTTTTTTCCGGTCCTTCATAATCAAATTCTTTTTTCACTTTTCTTTCCTTGAAACGAATGTGTCAATTTGCCAGCTTTCCAATCATTCGTTCTTTTGGCGGGAATCTGGGCTTTTCGGCGGGAAACGGGAACGGGACAGTTGCTTTCTTCATTGAGTAATCTAAATAATTAATACGAAGTGGTGTTTTGTGGTTAATGATCGCATTAAGTTAGTCGGAAGACATTCGCGAGTGTTATTATATTGGAGTATTCAATGAACAAAGTGTATCTGCCTATTTTCGCTTCGTGCCGGGAAGCCGCTTCATAACTCAAAAGTTTATGCGGGCTTTTGAGTTGATTCGTTTGGGGTTCGGAGTAGGAGTCTACTCCGAGGGTGGGGGCTTAGGTTTCATCATCATCACCTTTCATCATTTCATTAATCATCAAGAAAAAAAATACGTCAGACATGGCTGTATGGGCATAGTTCCCTTTGCCTTACCCTTCGGGGAAAACTAAAACAAAAAAAAAAAAAAATGGCGGGAATCTGACACAAATGACATTTTGTTAGCTGTTTTTGCATTATTATTGTTAAAAATCTGTGATATAGCTTAATTTAAAAATAAAAAATACTTTTTATTCTATACAAAATGAAGTACGCGATTCCTGAAATATCATGGCACAATAGGGACCCCGTTTTGAGTGTCGATTTCCAACCTAAATGTGCTCCTGGCGATCCTACAAGGCTTGCTACCGGTGGTACTGATACTCACGTTCTGGTAAGTAATATCTTACGCAGTATATTCTTATTTGTGTTATAACTAATAATATTCTCACACAGTTGACCTTTTTACAGTGAATTAGGTATAAGAAATGTTGACCTAAATATAAAAAAACAGCAATATTGAGAGAAAAAATATCATAATAGCAAAGCCTGATGGTATGACATGACAACAGTTTAAAGTAAATGATCGCCAAATGTTAAAAAATTCAAATATGTCTTTATAACAAATGTCTCATCCATCTAAAACTACTGGATACATATATAACTTTTCAGATATGGTACATTTCAACAACAGACTCGGGAACAGTGAATCTAGAAGTGGCAGCAGACTTATGCCGTCACCAGAAAGCAGTAAATGTGGTACGGTGGTCTCCAAGCGGGGAATACCTCGGGTCCGGTGATGACGAGTCTATCATTTTCGTATGGAAGCAGAAGAATGAGGAGCCAGCCCCGGCAGAACAAGGAGAGGAACAGTATAAAGAGACTTGGGTTATTCATAAGGTAATTATGGATGGAATTATACATAACACAATAAAAACTTTATTGCACAAATAGGAAGTACAAAATACAAAACAAAAGAGAAATAGAAAGCTTACAATAGGCGGCCTTATTGCTAAGTAGCAATCTCTTCCAAGCAACCAGGCAGATATGCTTTATTATGAAATTGAACATTGAAATAAATTAAAATCTATTTTATTCTGTACTCATAGGGGTTGAGGGTGTCACTGTAATTGTAATTGCAAATAAATGTAAAATTATCCTTTTTTAGTTATCTACTTACAATTCTGCCACTCACAAGTCATTACTTGTCATCTAGAGTCCAAAAAACCACTTAAAAATAATGTTAAGCACATCACAGTTCTGTTTAAAATACCACTCTTGCCCCACAACCCTCAGAGGCCATGTGGAAGACATCCAGGATATCACTTATCTGTTATACTGGTTATATCTGAGATCCAAGATCAGAAATTAATCTCACATCATACATCATCATCATTATGATTATTATTTTTTGCCCCACAGACACTCAGAGGCCACATGGAAGATGTTCTGGACATCAGCTGGAGTGCCAACTCCCTCAAGCTGGCTTCCGGCTCTATAGACAACAAGCTGTTGCTGTGGGATGTTCCCCGGGGCAAGTACACCAACATCCTGGCTGACCACAAGGGGTTTGTGCAGGGGGTGGCTTGGGACCCTCGAGGACAGTTTGTGGCTACTGCTAGTTCTGACAGGTTAGTGATGTATTGGAGATATCATTAGCTTGGTTGTCCTATGTAAATACACATGTAAAAACAGGATGGAAATCGTTCTGGGAAAAGGTATACAATAATATTTGGAATAAGACTCGAAGGATAGAGAAACCTTTAGCAGTGCAATAGAACCCAAAGTGGGATGGAATATTGTTATCTTTTTTAAATGTGTGTGTGTGTAATAATGTAAAGATCGCGAGGAGTGGAAATCTGTTATTCGAGCCCTACATCACAACAGGAGATAAAAGGATTAGAAGCAATAGAAGAAGCATGTACTGTTATGTTTTTGGAGTAATAAAACACTAATGTAAAGATCGCGAGGAGTGGAAATCTGTTATTCGAGCCCTACATCACAACAGGAGATAAAAGGATTAGAAGCAATAGAAGAAGCATGTACTGTTATGTTTTTGGAGTAATAAAACACTAAAATTAATTAATTTAGGTTTATTTAGCACGAGCGTATATGCACACAGACAATGCCAAAGTTCGAGAGATCGGATACACAACATGTACTCTGGATAATTTCTACAAGTTTAGTCTGCCTGTAGTGTACCTATTTATTTTTTTAGCAAAAGAGGTACACTAGATATCACTATAGATAAACCTTACACTATGGAAGGTATAGGTTCCTTTACCCTCTTGTTAAAGTTGTTGTGTTCTGTGTATGTGATTTGATTTGACGGTCCAAAGTACTAGTTTTTGCGTACTTTCAGTTACCACAGTATCTGTTTGTTGTGATTTATCTTAAGTGCAGTTTTCACTAACACAGCTGGCTTGACCATTAAGTATATGGCAATACAGCTCAGCACTCATCATGTTGATCTAACAGAAAGCATATTATTGTGATGCATATACCTCTGACTACCTCAGTAGGGATAAAGTCGTGAGCTTATGTTAAGCATCTGTTTACCTATTACAAAACAATCTTCCAGAACATTCCGCACGTTCGACCTGACCAGCAAGAAGGTGCACTCGCGGAGCAGCAAGGCAGTACTTCCCTTCCCGCCCTCGCATGCACTACATGGGGTCACAGTGCGTCTGTACCACGACGACACACTGCAGACATACTACCGGCGTTTAGCCTTCAGTCCTGACGGTCTGTTAATTGCTGTACCAGCTGGCAAAATTGAACCGGAACAAGGGAAGCTAGACACCAAGCCTATGAATGCTGTTTATATCTATACTAGACATAGCTTGAAGGTGTAAGTATTCTAAGTTTTTAGTATACATATGTAAGAGATTTATCACAATGTTAAGTCATTGAGGTCTAAGATAAAGCATGCTTAGTAAATGCCTACCAAATCCAAATCATAGAACCTCATCATCATTAATCAACTGCTAGATATCCTGTTTCCACGGCATATACACTCCGACCAATATCTCTTCGACGACTTCGACCGTCAGACTCATTAAGCATGTAGCGTCTATTGATAAACGTGTTATTTTACGCGTCTGCGTCGTTAGTGCAAACTACGAAAAACAGTAAATTTGACATATCAACCTTTCTCCTTTCCACACTTCTTTTTATATCCTTTTTTCCTTGTATTTGTAATATAAATGTTCCCCCGTTGTGGGCCAGGCCGGCATGCGTGGTCCCGTGCGGCGAGGCGGCGCTGGTGGCGCGCTGGTCCCCGCGGCGCTACGCCCCGCGGCGCTACGCCCCCCGGCCCTCAGGCCCCGCGGCCGCGCTGGCCGCCGCGCGCCGCATGCTGCTGGCCGTGGCCACGCGCCGCTCCGTACTGCTCTACGACACGCAGCAGAAGACGCCCATCGCTATCATCTCCAACATACATTACACTAGGTATGTTCCTGTGATATGCCCACTAGCACTTTATCTTCAACGTGAATTCAGTATCCCTTATGGTGATCAGAGAATTCCTTAATCTATGTGGGAAAGGGATGAACGATTTCCGAAATAATCCTCTGAAAGTTATGGATCATGCTCCCTAAATAGTACATAATTATTAAGTAAAGTTCACGATAGGACAAATAAAGACTTTAAATATCTTCTAGTGAACAACCTCGATATATAATCAGGTTGTTTCGAATGGTGGATTTAACTTGAAACACGAACTAAAAAGAAGTACGTGTATACTCATACTCATGTGTTCCAGACTAACAGACCTAACATGGTCCCGCGACGGCCGCACGCTGGTGGCGTCCAGCACGGACGGGTTCTGCTCCGTCATCATGTTCTCAGAAGACGAGCTGGGGGAGGTACTCCCTGAAACTGACACCCCGGAATCAGTAGATAATGCCACAGGTACTGTATGTTTAATACTGCATATCCCCAATCTTCAAAGGGTCCCAATTTTTAGGCCTTAACCAGCGAGCAGTAAAGACGAGCACGACGCGACAAATAGAGCTTTAAACAATATTAGACACAGCATTATGTTGTCTATCTATAAGGAACGCCTCATACTCGCAATGCTGATGTCTCCACGCCTAACCACTTAATATTACTGCTTTGAATTACGTACTTTAGTAGCGATTTGCTTTTGCAGAGCCAATGGAAGTCCAAACCGAAGAACCGCCGACAGACGCTCCAAAAGAAAAGCAAGAAGAAGCCAAATCAACAACACCTAAAATAGACTCCTTCATCAAATTCAAGGCTCCTACAGATAAACCCAACGAGAAATCTCCCAAGAAGCAAAAGACTGAGAAGACTGAGAATGTTAAGCAGAAAACCCCTGTAAAACTCGATGTGTTAGTTGAAACTGCAATGCCGTCGTGGTCTGACAACTCTAACAGTGAAGTTGTCAAGCCTAAAGAAACGGAAAAACCCATCGAATTAATAGAAATAGAGGACAGTGAAGACATTAAGTTGGTTTATGAAGATACATGCAAGAGTCAATCTCCTAAAGAAACAGACAATAAAGAAACACCAGATCAGAAGGCAAAATCGCCTGATAAGACCTCGAAACATACGTCACCAGCAAGAAAACCAGCATCTCCTAAGCAAGTAACTACTCCCAGTGCGAGGGAGAATAGCTTCATGAAGCAAGCTAAAGTGACGGATGTGAAGCAGCCCGCGGCTCAAGCCGTGCCGAGCCCTAAGGCCCCGCGACGTGTCAACTTCGTCACCCTATCCAGCCCTAAAAATAAGAAAAAGTGCTAATTTACTTTGACGTGAAACTTGTGAAACTGCCAATGTTTCCATGAGGTGTGTTAAGAATGTTATCTTGTACTGAGTAAGATAAAGTATGGTTAGAAAAATAACTAGTTTTATACACTTATCGATAATATAAAAAGTATTTTAAATAAGGATAAAATTGTTATAATAAATGAAACAAGTAATAAAAGTAAACATTTTTAATAAATATTTACAATTCAATGCATACTTTATCACATTTCAAATAAAGGAGAGTATAATATAACAAAATATATTTATCAATAGAAGGTCCATACTTACCTAACTCAACAGGGCGACTTAACATTGGTTTATGTATCTATCAAAGTACAAATAAATCTATAACAAAAGGTTAAACTGAGCATTCAGTTAAATTATCTTGATGGTGAATAAGGTTGGAATTTTCAAATCATTATATTGGGGTGTGTATTGTCTGAGTTTGGAGAGCCAACTCCAAAGTAAGGTAATCAAAACACAAAATTCAGTGGCTAGAGTTGCGTCGATCACGCGGACACATAATCGTCTGTATTATAAAGTATTATTTGCGTCAGTCTTGTCCCCCACAAAGCCATCTAACGTTTGATATAGCCAATTATATCATAATTAATTTAAAGTATAATGATTTTGTTTCAATGTTAACGTTATCATAAATATTTATTGCTTTTTTCTAACATCCTGTTCACAAGACTAGAACATCTAGCTAGGTAATGCGTGTTATTATAGATATCTTTGTAGGGTCTAACTAGGCGTCGCGTTATCGGTAGAGCCGCGCGAAGTCGCGCAGTAGTCGCGTCATCTCCTTGCATTTATCAGCCCTGGAAAAAAATACATATTTGTAGGACTTACATCTTTCCGTGTGGGTTTCGAGGTGAATGACCGACCTCGTCCAGTTCTGGTGTCAGGGTTACTATTAGGCCACCAAAAGCCTTTAAGAATGCTTATGTAACGACTAATAAAAGTACGGATCTTCTTACTTTCGGACAATCGGGTGATCAGCCTGCAATGACCGTAGGTAGGTGTTAACCTACCTAGGGATCATCATGTCTGTATCCCCACAGGGGTAGGCAGAGGTCTATAGTATTTGCACCGACTCGTCGCTAGTTACGTTTAAGCAGCTATGTATACAATAGTGTAGCGTGTACCTGGCGGCGTACTGGTGGAACTGCCAGCACTGCTGCTCCGTGGCGGTGGCGGCGGCGCCGCGCGGCAGGCGCGCCACGGCGGGCCGCAGCCAGTCCAGGCCGGCGGCGCGCTGGAAGGCGCCCAGCTCCAGCAGCACCTCGGCCACCTCCGCCAGCATGTACGGGTGCAGGTGCAGCACTGACGCTTCGATCAGCGCGTACGTTATGTCCTCGCCGTATGTGTTCAGAGTCTCTGTTGCTAAAGCTGGAACAAATTACAATGTTTAGAAAAAAAAAATATTTTCTTCAATTTCCTAAATGCCCTCAGTTTTCTAAATGTACCCGAGTTTCCTAAATATTTCTCAAGAGTTTCTTAAATGCTCCTGAGAGTCTTCCAAATGCCCCTCAGAGTTTCCTAAATGCCCCTCAGAGTTTTCTGAATGCACCTTAGAGTTTCCTAAATGCCCTCAGACTTTCCTAAATACCCTCACGAGTTTCCTAAATACCCTCACAAGTTTCCTAAATACCCTCACAAGTTTCCTAAATACCCTCACAAGTTTCCTAAATGCCCCTCAGAGTTTTCTAAATGCCCCTCAGAGTTTCCTAAATGCCCTTCAGAGTTTCCTAAATGCCCCTCAGAGTTTTCTAAATGCCCCTCAGAGTTTCCTATACCCTCACGAGTTTCCTAAATGCCCCTCAGAGTTTCCTAAATGCCCCTCAGAGTTTCCTAAATGCCCCTCAGAGCTTCCTAAATGCTCCTCAGTTTCCTAAATGCCCCTCAAGAGTTTCCTAAATGCCCCTCAGAGTTTCCTAAATGGCCCTCAGTTTCCTAAATGCCCCTCAGTTTTCTAAATGCCCCTCAGAGTTTCCTAAATGCCCCTCAGAGTTTCCTAAAAGCCCCTCAGAGTTTCCTAAAAGCCCCTCAGAGTTTCCTAAAAGCCCTTCAGAGTTTCCTAAAAGCCCCTCAGAGTTTCCTAAAAGCCCCTCAGAGTTTCCTAAAAGCCCCTCAGAGTTTCCGAAATGCCTCTCAAGAGTTTCCGAAATGCCCCTCAGAGTCTCCTAAATGCCCCTGAGTTTTCTAAATGTCCTTCAGAGTTTTCTAAACGTCTCTCGCAGATTCCTAAATGGCTCTCGAGTTTCCTAAATGTTACTCAAGAGTGGTCTACTTGCCGCAGGCTGAGTTTCCAAAAAAATATAATTCTGTCTCAATTTTAATGCGGTATCTTCTTTAATGTTACTTTAAATTTTATCTTACTAGAAGATTCTATCCAGAATGTCTGTGGGGAAATGAAGTCAGGTATTTGTGTATGGTACCTTTGATGCGCTGCTTCTCGGGGCGGTTGTTCCTTGCGAGGCGCGCGAGGTCGTAGAGGAACTTCATGACGGAGGAGTTGGCGTCGCGGTGGTCCAGCGCGCTGGCCAGCCGCGCGCACTGCAGCACGGCGCACAGCGCGCCCGACTGCAGGAACTCCAGCGGCGTGCGCTGCAGGAACCTGCGGCGTGGCCGGGACAATCATCTATCGATAGCTAATAAGGGACTATCCAAACCACGTCCCCCAAAAACATATAGCAACACAAGATCCTTTCGATAGGCAACACAAGATCATATTGATCAGATTCAACACATTATCATAGAGACAATTAATGTACATTAAAATACCTTTCTGATGGTTGGTGTTTGGACCAATATGTTAAAAGCATTTAAAATCTTGAATATAATTCTAAGACGGCCAGCATACAAATAAAAATCTTTCTTTTGACGCTAATTGGTGTTGCTGACCACCATCTCACGCGTAAACAATTGAACTAACCTAATACACAGCCGGAACAGGTCATCCACCGTGTCAGGGTTATTCTTGAGTCCATTTTCCTGCTGCAGCAGTACGAAGGCTCTCGGCATCAGTACCTGCGCCAACTCGATCAGCGGCGGCACGCACTGCGGCACACTCGCCAGCTCGTCCACTAGGATACTGGAATGTTTAAAATGTTTCATTGTAAATACTGTTTTATTATTATCATTAGTACACCGGTTCCCACTAGTATGGCAGTCTTCTCTTTTTCCGCGCCATCGTTTCGTAACATACCATCTACATTTATGTGGCCTTTCCCGACGCCTAAAAGCATTTGGCGGACCTATACTAGTCTTCTTAACCCAATACTGAACACAGCAAACACGTTTTTATTCTGCAGAGTGCATTGTGCACGGTTGAGCAAATATAATACTCTTTGTATGGCCGCCATCTTGTTTTTCCGTCATTTTAATTTATTTCACCGTCGGTTGAATTTGACCAAGATTTGACAAATAGGTCTTGTGAAAAGTTATTGTTCCAGGTGCGATAGATATATATCAAACCCCCCCCCCCCCCCATACATTATTTTTTTACCCCCCGGAATTCCTTTTGGAATTTGGTATGGCGGCCATCTTGGTTTTTTTCACCAGTGACTGAATTTGACCAAGATTTAAATAGGTCCTGTGAAAAAAGAATTGTTTCAAGTGCGATAGTTTTTCCAGCCTGTAGGGTGTCTCCGTGATGCGAGGCAGTCACCAAGACGTCCCGATCACACCCCCCCATACATATTTTTTACCCGACGCTTCTTCTGGGGGAACAATTATGTCGGTGAGTGTGTCAGTCAGTCAGCCAATGGGTCTCCAGCTTTATATAGTGTATGAATGCAGTGGCGGGACCTGGCGAGGTAGAGCAGGCAGCTGTGCGCGTGCGCGTCGTAGAGCGCGCCCATGGAGCGCGCCAGCGGCGGCAGCAGCGCGGCGGCGTGGCGGCCCGTGCAGCGCAGCGCGAAGCGCACGCAGCGGCACGCGCGCTCCATCACGCGCCCGTCCTTCTGGTACCTGCGGGCCGGGGGCGTGTGAGTGCCTGGCCTTCTGGCGGCTCGATAATAACCCTAACACGCTCAGCCAAACACTTTACTAACCGATTGAAAATAATATCATAGTCCGATTCGAAGTGTAACCATGTTGAAAAATTATTAAAGATATTTTTGAATTGAAATTGTTAGAAATACATTAATACATACACATAAACCATGGTATAAGAAAAACAGGTATGCTCAATCCTATGAGAAGCCGCCATTGCTAGCCCTTTGATAACGTAAGTGTTACCACTGTGCTACCATCCTCCAACACTCCAAGGACACAAATTATATTATTAAAAATTAAGTGAATTACTGACTAGTCTAATTTAATTACTCTTACTTGTCACATAGTATATAAAAATCATTAAAACTATAAGTAAATAATTTACTAAAAGTTCAAAATTGCCTTGCAAAGTAAATATAAAAACGCTGGTCATGGCTAATTTATTTTTATGAAATGGCAACGCAGGGTGGGATGACGTCAGTTGGAGTAACTTTGACATGTTAGCTATCACTTTTAAGCATACTTGGTTTTCTTATACCATGCACATAAAGAATCGGATAAAGGCTGTCCACCTGTTTTGAAGTTGATTAAAGTAGACTAACACTAATTACACAAGCCATTTAGAGCTTTGGTATCTCAATAAGAACCATGATATAGATAGCAGGGCGGCCGGATAAAGAAGAATAATTAGACTGACTTTTCCATAACGTCGTTGAGAGTAGGCCAGGCATCAGCCAGTGCGGGCACGCAGGGGTGGCTCGTGGAGGCCGTAGTGGTGGGCGCGTCGACGTCCCTGAACAGCGCCGCGAGGCGGTCCAGGTGTAGCACGGGGTCCCCCGCGCCGCCCTTCTCGAGTTTCTTGTTGGATTGAACTAGCTCTTGCAGACCGGAGATTTGGACTGAAGCGGCTTCGCGCATCGCTACTATCATCTGTTCAAAATATTATTCAAGCGTTTGTTATTCAGCATTTTCAACAAATATAAACGAAACAATGTCTGGACAAAAGTCATTAATCCATATAGCCAGGTCTGAGGACGGTCACGTCGAACAAGACTAATTCTAGTTTCTTGCATTTCTCATATGTGTGAGGAATAAAAAATTCATCATTGAAATCAAGCTCGTATTGATGCGAAGCGGAGAGTGTCTCTCCTGTACACAACGTAGCAGTATTGTGTCCTGGAGCCGCACGTACCTGGTCCTCGGGCAGGCTGCCGATGGCGGCGGCCAGCGCGCGCGTGAGCGCCACGCCGGCGGGCGGCGCCAGCTGCTGCGCCAGCCGCACGGCCGCCAGCAGCGCCGCCGCGTGCGCGCCCGCCTGCTTGCGGCACGCTTTGCAGATGTTCTGAACACACACAAAAGCACCACTAAGGACAAACACATCACACAATAATAACACAGAACTACAAAAACGTCTTATATTTGCCACGATAGCAAACGGAACTAACCGAGATTTTTTTTAATTATAAAGTAAAAATACATAAAGTCACAACACAGGTAATCGCAGCTTGAACTTGTGTAAAGCGTTTGATTGTGCGAATCATTAAATCTTGCTACTTTATCGAGACTATTAGGGAATCAACTATAAACATTTAACCTTTACAAATTATATATAATAAAATAGAACAGGATAACCCATTTGCTGTCACATACATAGTTAAAATTAATGGATTATAGTAGGTGTGTCTCAGGGTTCAATACCAGGCCCTTTCCTATTTCTTTTTGGTACACAAGTTTTCAAAAGTATATACCTGTAATGCAACAGCAGCTGCATATGCCAGCGCAGGTTCATGCAGCGCACGCAGCAGCCGCTCCAGACAGGGCGCGACACACTCGGCGTGCTGCTCTATCCACTCGCAGAGCTCGCCCAGTAACAGGATGCATGTCTTGCGGACCGCTGGGTGGGTGTTCTCCGGCATTGATAGGATCGCTTCTACCACTTTAGGGACATACTCGTATTCATCTCTGTTGGGAAGGTAGATTAAGTCATAAATATTAGGGCATAATTTATAAACCGTCATCGAACTCACACATCAATTATCTTCTTCTTTGCGAGTCGATGGCGATCGAAACTAAATTTTTGCTGACCAATAATTGGCCACGCTTACGGCATTGTCAGTGGCTATCAATTATGAAATGAAATAAATCCTAATAGCTTAATAATTCTGTCCATTGAAATTGAAACTTTTGTGTAACTGAAATTTTGTATATATTAATTTGTAAATTAAAGCCAATCTGTAATAACCCAATCATTTGGTAGTTTTACCTGAGGTTTCCGGAGTTGTGAAAATTGGTGATTTTACAACGAATTTCTACTTCGCCACCTCGCTAAGATTGCTTGGGCTTCATCAGGAGATTGAGATAAACCAGAAATAGTAGTTATGGCAACTAACGGCAGTATGTTCTTGGCGACGGCCTGCATGACGAAGAGCGCGGCCTCGGTGTGCTCCCAGGAAGCGTCGTGCTGCAGCGCTGCGAACATCTGCCGGAACACCGACGACGAGCCCACTATGAACACCACGTCCTTGATCAGCTCCATCACCTTCACGCGGAAGTCCTAAGAACAATATTTGAAAAAAAATTCGTTTATGTTAATTGTAATCCTACATGTGAGAACATTTATTGAAAGTCAAGATTATATTTCATTTAATTATATCCTACAATATTAATTACAACCACTTCAGAAGAAACACCTCTATTTTCTTTCACTAATGTATTCATGTAGGTAAACATACTTAAGAAGAAACATTGAAGAAACACAGGCCGCCATTGCCCACCTTAGAATAAGTTTATCCTGTAAATGTTTTGTGAATTTGTGTGCAATAAAGTGTTTTTATTTATTATTTATTTACACTTCTCATCAAAAAAATCGAAACACTTCCGTTTTCATTGTTTCTGTCGGAATTTAACACAAAAAAGAATTCATACGATGAAAAAAAATACATAAATGTATAGCTGGCAGTTTGGCCATTACAGTAATAAGCGAAAATTCTAAATTCAAAATTAGAATTTCATTTGTTTATCTTATAAACGAAATGAATCACTGTTTTGAGACAAATGTGTGTTTAGGGTTGGAGTACATTTAGCGTTTAAAAACTAAAAAATGGCGCCTATCCTTAAACTTTTTGTTTTTTATTTCAATACTGTGACTTTGGGACGTCTGAAAAAAGGTTTTTTTTCTAAAACGTATGGATACTTCGCCCACAGAAGCCGCCCAAGTTGTGGCATTGCTGGATTCTGGCCTTAGTCAGCGTGTTGTGGCTGCAAGACTGCATCTAAGCCTGTCATCTGTTCATAGAGTCTATAAACGTTATCGGGAGACTGGTTTGTTCACGCGCCGTTCAGGATCTGGCAGGAATCGGGTCACTTCTGAGCGAGATGATCGATTTATTGTAACAACTTCTTTAAGAAATCGACGCCTTAACGCTTTTCAACTGCAGCAGCGGCTTCGTGTTGTACGAAGGGTGGCTGTAAGTGACTCTACAATTAGAAGAAGGTTGAAGGATCGTGGACTGGTACCGCATAAGCCAGCAAATGGGCCGAAATTAACTGCAGACCATCGAAGAGCGCGCCTTAACTTTGCACGTGAGCACCTAAATTGGTCATACCTACAGTGGAGCAAAGTTCTCTTTTCTGATGAGTGTAAAATTATGCTGTATGGTAACGACGGAAGGAACAAGGTCTACAGAAGAGACGGAGAACGCTATGCACAATGCTGCATTGAAGAAAAGGTCAGCTATGGTGGCGGTTCTGTAGGTATGACCAATTTAGGTGCTCACGTGCAAAGTTAAGGCGCGCTCTTCGATGGTCTGCAGTTAATTTCGGCCCATTTGCTGGCTTATGCGGTACCAGTCCACGATTCTTCAACCTTCTTCTAATTGTAGAGTCACTTACAGCCACCCTTCGTACAACACGAAGCCGCTGCTGCAGTTGAAAAGCGTTAAGGCGTCGATTTCTTAAAGAAGTTGTTACAATAAATCGATCATCTCGCTCAGAAGTGACCCGATTCCTGCCAGATCCTGAACGGCGCGTGAACAAACCAGTCTCCCGATAACGTTTATAGACTCTATGAACAGATGACAGGCTTAGATGCAGTCTTGCAGCCACAACACGCTGACTAAGGCCAGAATCCAGCAATGCCACAACTTGGGCGGCTTCTGTGGGCGAAGTATCCATACGTTTTAGAAAAAAAACCTTTTTTCAGACGTCCCAAAGTCACAGTATTGAAATAAAAAACAAAAAGTTTAAGGATAGGCGCCAATTTTTAGTTTTTAAACGCTAAATGTACTCCAACCCTAAACACACATTTGTCTCAAAACAGTGATTCATTTCGTTTATAAGATAAACAAATGAAATTCTAATTTTGAATTTAGAATTTTCGCTTATTACTGTAATGGCCAAACTGCCAGCTATACATTTATGTATTTTTTTTCATCGTATGAATTCTTTTTTGTGTTAAATTCGGACAGAAACAATGAAAACGGAAGTGTTTCGATTTTTTTGATGAGAAGTGTATTTACATCATGCTATGTACATCTCATGTAACGCTGGAGATATTAATGATTAAAGTTACTGGAGGGGATTGCACTGTTGTGTTGTTGATTATAGCTCGTATGGCCCTAGGAACATGTGATGTGGCTTCAGAACTCTGACTAATGGGTTAGTCAACTAGTTCAGACACCTCAATCTGCTGTAATGTGGTATTGTATGATACCTCTTTTAGTAGATTACAGACATGTGTTCATTAATGGAACATATAGAATCTGTTTGTTTATGTTAAAGTTACAAATTACACATAGAACTGGTATTTGAATGCAATACTAATAAATAGGCAATTTACGAGTGCTTATGAATATTTAATAAGCGTTGCATGGTAATTGGCACTATTACTTGTGGCTTGTGATCGATGACAGCTTGAGCAACCAAGCACGGATAATTATTGTGCGTTTCAAATTAAGTTATTGCCACATCTGTTTTTATGGAGATTTATATCTACCAAGCTTTAAAAAAAAATAATTTTAATGATAATTAGGAACATAAAAAATATAAAACAAATAATCTAAAGATTTTAATTGGTATTGTTTATTACACCCTTAGCAATACCCACAAGATGTCATTGACCTTCTTTTGTAATGTAATAAAAGGGTACTGCAACAAATAAATCTACAAAGCAGTTAAGTTCCTCTTGTATATTAAAAATAATAATATTAGGGATTGGGGAGGCCTATGCTCAGAACTGAACAATTTATACATGCTGTAAGTTCCCTAAGTAAAATATACATATAGTAGGTACCATACAGAACAGTGTTTGTTTTGTTTGTCAAAACTAAACAACATTATTGTTGTCAGTAGGTACCCACTTAGTCCTGAATTAAATTCTGATACTCCATACACTATACTCAGATATTTTACATCAATGCATAATACATACAATAATTAATGAACATCGATATTAGCATTTGTTTCTATTTAGAAGTGCAAAGTTTGCCGAGGAGCATTGAGAAAAGGGAAGCACTGTACATTACATATTATTATATATCTTGTCTCTCTGTCTATTTCAATAGGAATGTGGATGTGGCAGATTAAAAATACTTACAAAGAACTCATCTCCTTCTTCGGGCAGCTGTGTGTGGTCTGGCTCACACTGACAATGTCTAGCAAGAGCCTCTATCAACCGCTCTATGTGTGGCTTGAACACATCTGTCAGTGGCTGGTAGTCCCGCTGGTATACTTCTTCTGACAGCCTGTACCACAGGTTGAAGGTGATTTCTGCTACCTGTTTGGGTTCAACATATGTTTTATTTAACACAGTTTTTGTACACACACATAAAGACAAATAATTTACAGACTTGTGACAATTTAGCTTATTCCCAGTAGAATGTAGATGCATTTTTAAGTTGCTAGTTCGTAAGCAGTGAGTAAATAAACATGTGGTCATTATTCACCTACATAACACCTGTAATCCCTTAAATGGGCAAACTCACAAGTTATTAGAAGATAACTTGCAGCCACATTTATTTGAAAGTCCTAAGATGGACAATGATTAAAATTGTTTATCATTTTCTCAAGTGTTCTTGATTTAGATGCAATTTTTTGTATCTATATGAAACAAATGTTTCAACATATCTTTTAAAAAGTAAATATGTATGCTAACAGGTGTTACATCTGACACACAGGTAGTGCCTGTTAGCTTACACTTTTTTAGTACAGTTTGTACATCAACAATCTGACTTTTTCATTTTAAGTACTTTCACTTGCATTGCTGTGCAAGCTATGTTCAACTTTTTCCTCTCTAGAAAAGAAACAACTATAAGGATTGGCATTTTTTTTAACCCATTGGACCAAATGTTATTTTACACATATTACACTGTTTTCTATAATGTGCCGTGATGAATTTTTCTTTTTATAATGCTGTCTGTAAAAGTTTATTATGTATTGCTGTATGTGTGTATTTATAAAAAAAAATTATAATAATGTTTTTACCTCATAATCATGGTGACCAACACACACTAGTGCCAGCTCCAGGGATCTCATGGCAAAATGTGAACTTCCATTGGAAGCACTAGTGATAATTTTCCCAAGAAAGGACTCTGCCAGTTCTGTGAACACTCGTGCATAGTTGGAGGCCTTCTCTTCTTCCTCATGAGCCACTGCCATGTGGTAGCTCTCTTCCAACACTGACACACTGTCAAACAAAAGCCTTTCCACTTCATCACTGTTATTATCATTCTCAAGGCAATGTAGTAATGCACATATACAGTCTGAGGCAGCATCATGTAATGTATTTATGGTATTGTGATCCCGAAGGATTTGTAAACACAGTCCAATCACAGCATTCTGTGGGACCTCCTGTATATTTATAGCCCTAACCTGTATCCAGGATGTCATACATTTAATCACTCTCAATGCTACATCTGTATTTTGGGAACTAGTGAGACTCTCCTTTAAAAATAAAGTCACTAAGTTGGCGTTTGATCTCAATTCACTTTTAACGTCCTCTCTACGATTCTCACCAAGTTTTAGTGTTGATGAGTCAATTTCTTGTGGCAGCACAGTCAATATTTCTAGTAGAGCATAACTGTTTTTATTTGAAAATGATTTAATTAGGTCACTAATACAGTTCTGCCATGATGGCATTTGTAGTGCGAGGTCAGCAAGGGCCAGGCAGAGCTGGGTGAGGATGGGCGCGGCGTTGGTGTCGGGAGAGGTGTTCTCCAGGTGCGACACCAACGAGTTGCGCAGCGACACCAGCGTGTCAGGCGGCAGCTCCGACAAGTTGTGCTGCACCTTCGACCGCATCGTCTGAGCGGCAAAGTAACACGAGTGCACATCCTTCCTCTGCTGCAGCAGCTCGTCAGCTATCTTCCATGAATGTATCTGAAAATAACACAATTATGTGATGATGAATGCATAATGTAGAGAACACTATGGATATCCTAGACGTCAATACAATGGTTAAGAATCAGAGTTTATGTGATGAAATAATAGCAATAAAGACCATATACTTACAGACTTCTGCACGTCCCCCAGCCAGACGGAGGCCTTCTCTTTCTCATTAGCATTGGGGTTATCGTACAAGGCGCTGATGGCCTGATAAATAGTGTCCATCGTAGGCGTCTCCATGATGTTATAGTAAATATTCTACGACACTATCTCAGCACCGCACTCTCAGGACAGATGTATCGCACAATATCATATTATTACGTGGAAAAAACTAAAAAAGAAATAATTGGTTGGTGAAAACAAGCACATTCGAAATGCTTGACAAATACCATAGACTTGACAAAGAAAATGTTGCCATATTCAAAGGCTTAATCCAAGCACAACTTTATCAAAGACATTTTTTTTTTTTTTTTTGGTTTGGTTTTCCCCTCAGAACAATAACTAAAGCATAGAAGGAAGGCTAAAATAGCAACAGAACTCTATAATTCTGCTCTACTTTATCTTACGGAACCGGCGTAATGTTAGACAAAGACGCATATACAAAAATTGTTTCGTAATTTCGTAGGTTGTCACAAGTTTTTCATTGCCTAGTGTTGGGTTTCACTTTACTAATATGTCGATAAAATTAAATTTACTTACAATTAATGTCGATAATTTTTTTTTTACAAGATTTCTTTTTGTAGGATGCAATTATCTTCTTCTTGATGAAAGGAGACTCTGTCTCTGATAGGTAAGTATCTAACCATTTTTGGATTATATTGTCTGGTTTATATTAGTTTGGAGCTGCAGCTCACATTCAGGAAGGAAAGAAAATAGCCAACTGTTATCGTTTCATCGGTAAGTATTTTGTAATATTCGAATTTATTTATGATGTCATCCGCCGTGCACTGGTGTCGATCGACGTGCCGTGCAAATTGGAACCGCCGGGTCTAAGCCGCACAGACGGTAAGAGGCCCGATGGGCTCACGCCATAGACATAGAAAAGAGTATGGACTGGAAATACCTACAGAAAAAACGTGCCACTCTGTAAACATAAAATGGCGGTCTTTACTAGGGCTACAAGCTGTTTCAATACTAGGATTACCATACTCGTACCTACTAGATATAGCATTATACTTAAAAAAAATACGGCATACAAGTATTCATAAGAGAACAGAAAGGGAAAGTAAAAGGTAGGTAGGTGGTGTACTGTATCTTTCGTGTAAAACTTGTAAGTATTGTATGTTGTGTGCAATAAAGTATATTTGTATTTGTAAAGGAAGGTTTAGTCAAGATTTATCTAAGTCGCTTACACAAATCTATAACATTCATTACATTCTTTATTGGGCGCAGTTCGTATCAACCTGGAGTGTTGGAGTAGGAGTAAATAAGAACAGGAGGTAAAATGAAATATAAATTAGATCGTAAATCTGTTCATTAGCAAGTATTTATTATACACGTTATTAATTATGTACATTATATTTACAATAAATACAAATTTATTAATTTCTAAAGTGTCAATTTGTTTAGAAACTGTCTTTGTGACACCCTGTCACATTGATTTTTTTTTTCATTAAGTCGTTTGATCTTGAGGCGTGACTTGTTCAGCTTTTCTTTTAAATTTTTCATCTCGTCTTCTTGAACTGACTGAAATAAAGTTTAATAATAATGTTAAAATAGTGTATGTACAAAATAATCTATAAAAATAAAAGTAAAATATATCTGATTTAAGTGCTTTGTGCAGCTGGTTGAATTATACACTCTATATATGTATATCATGATAAAAATATAAAAAGAAAATTATTTGATATACCTTTTCATGTAAATCCAGTCGACACTTTTGGATTTAATATCTGAAATCAAAGATAATAATCATTTACTTATATAAAACGTGTACAACTCATAATTGTTTAGACATAAAACAACTACAGACTTAGTATATACTAAGTTTATTAAGTACATAATAATATGTAGTTGAATGATATATACAAATATCTTATCTATCTAGCCAGCAGTGAGATGATGCAGGCTAGGCTGAAATTTAAATATAAATTTAAACACCATTTCATCTGTCTGATCTATAATGTTCAATGTAGGAATAGCATCGTCTCGAAGACGCCTCCACTTTGAATTAGGAACACACATAAATGAATCCGCAGTAAAATGTTTCGAGCAAATACGGCTGTACTTATTTGGAATCCAATTTCGTCTATTAATGCGAATTATCCATTCTTTCTCTTTGTTATCGTCTACAGGAAATCTAAAAATTAAAAGTATCGATAATTTTAGTACATCACTATGGACAATCAACATAACCTCAAATCAATTCCGTATTCATCGATGAAACGTATAATATAATGGATATCTCAAATATTTTATGCTACAAATCTATTCAACAAAACATATTACTTTCCTAAAATTGTTCAGCAGTTCACATTTCACTAGAAAATTACAAAAAACTTACCGATGAAACGACAGAAGTTGTTGGCTATTTTCTTTTCTTCTTGAATGTGAGCTGCAGCCCCATACCACACAAGACATAATGTCACAGAGTCGAGACACTCAATTATTTGATATAAATAAAAGTTTCTTTCCATTTATTTGGAAAAATATTGTTAAATTATCACTTAAAACAATCTGAACACAAGACACTCGTAAACAAAGTTCACGCGACCGTGTCAAATAGTTCGGTAAATATAAGTAAAATCTTCTTATGTATGTTACTATGTATTTGGCCGAATTAAAATGAGTCCAATAGGTCCAAATGACATTTCATGTTGTGACAACCTCGGAAAAAATGAAGCAAAGAGCGAATCATTTGTCCTTTTCTCACTCATAGTTTGTGTCGTAAGCTAGAAGAGAGCCGGTTTATAGTTTCTGAATTCTTATTTTAGCCTTCCTTCTATGCTTTAGTTATTGTTCTGAGGTTTTCCCCGAAGGGTAAGGCAAAGGGAACTATGCCCATACAGCCATGTCTGACGTATTTTTTTTCTTGATGATTAATGAAATGATGAAAGGTGATGATGATGAAACCTAAGCCCCCACCCTCGGAGTAGACTCCTACTCCGAACCCCAAACGAATTAACTCAAAAGTCCGCATAAACTTTTGAGTTATGAAGCGGCTTCCTGACACGAAGCGAAAATAGGCAGATACACTTTGTTTATTGAATACTCCAATATAATAACACTCGCGAATGTCTTCCGACTAACTTAATGCGATCATTAACCACAAAACACCACTTTGTATTAATTATTTAGATTATTCAATGAAGAAAGCAACTGTCCCGTTCCCGCCTCCCGCCAAAAAGCCCTTTATCAAAGACAAGTAGTTATGATTGAGTCATGATAACTTTGTTCTATAACAAACCCGCCACGTTTGCCGCCACGCGAGTACAAAAGACGTTACGACGATAGTATATTTATCTCTTTTTAACTTATGACGGCTCACATGAGTGCGAAAGACAAAACCTATGTTTTTCTTTCGTCTTAAATACGTTCCGTCTATTCTATACAAGGTCTTTGTGATAACTAGACTTCCATAAAATGATTTTTATTAAAATACAACTTTCAGCTTATGATAATGGGACAAGTAAAGCTGAAGGATAACATTTATGAAACAAATAAAAGAGAAGGTGCAGGTCGTGTCGTATCGGGAGGTGAAGGTTTTGGCGGGAAGAAGAGAGGAATGGCGATTACTCCACCGACAAGAGCGCAGCTCTTAAATAGAGAGAGAGAAAGCTGAATAGTAATATTTTACAAGTCGGTTAATTATAGCAAATTTTCACTAAGATTTATTTTCGTCTAAAACTCCATTTAACGTTGATTTAACGAAACGATGTAATTTAAAATAGCAACTTTTACTCAATTCGTTCAAAAATTCACTTGATTACTATTTATTATTTATTTAATGAAAAAGTAACTCAATTTTTTTAAAGTTTTTTTTAACGTTTATATTCATATGTTATGGAACAAACAACTATATATTAAATATTTGCATTTATCTAATCTTAACTAAGAATTATTCAATAAAGAAAGGATTGTATTTTAACATTATTAGAATCGTAGTGACAATTCTAAACGAAAGTCAGCTGTGTCATGTCAAACGTCAAGTCAATCGTGCAAGGTCGCCAATCGATAGTGTTCGCTTTTTAAAAAAAAACATTTTCCAGCCAAATGATTCTCACGACCTCATCCATTATTCGAGGTATTGCTGCATTCGCGAAGCAAGCGTCAGTGCGAACACTTCACACTACCCAAATCGCTATGGCTCCGATCAAGGTAAGTCAAGGATTGTTATTGTTTGCGAATTACATAATAATTTATTACTGTCGGCTTATTTGATTCTTTTATTAAAAGGTTGGAGATACTATCCCATCAGTGGACCTGTTTGAGGATTCGCCGGCTAACAAAGTGAACTTGAAGGATCTGTCGTCGGGGAAGAAAGTGGTGTTGTTCGCAGTCCCCGGCGCCTTCACTCCAGGATGTTCCAAGACGCACTTGCCGGGCTACGTGGAGAAGGCGGACCAGTTGAAGTCGGAAGGCGTCGCGGAGATTGTGTGCGTGGCTGTCAATGACCCCTATGTGATGGCTGCATGGGGCCAGCAGCACAATACCAAGGGAAAGGTCAGTTATTTCTTTTATAAAAATATTTAAGGTTAGGTTATTATTTTCCTGGTAGCTCTGTTTTTGTAAGGTTAAATGTGTATCTAAACTCAATCCCTATTTATATTAAATGTATGTTATATTTCTTATCCTCCTAAGGCCCGGTTTTCCAGACACAATAGTTAAACAATGGGATTAGTACTACTAGTAGGGCCGTGGGCCTTAAGAGGCGGCGGCGGGGGTACTAGTACATCTAGATACATTTGTATCTAGATTGGAAAACTTAGAAATTTATACAGGGTTTTAGTGACATTGTAAAGAAAATTTTGAGGGATGATTCAGGCCACGATTCTGAGTAGACATCAGGTGGAATTGTCCATCACAAAATATAGAATTTAAAATAATTTAAAAAAACACAAAAGGCATGAATTTCTCAATGGAAAATTCCAGTAAGAATCCTCGTCTAAATCATCCCTCTTAGTATTTGTTTGTTATGTCTCTAACACCCTGTATAACTATAAATTTTATTCAATGTTTCTATTACCTTCATATTTTATTGGTTTTGTGTTAAAATACAAAACAAAACCATCTAGTTGGGTCATTTTATTTATTTCAATAAGTTCAATACAAAAAGACTTATATCATTTAAAAAACAATGTTGTTTACTTCCTTTTAATTATATAAGATACCTAGGTACCAAATTACATAAAACATGTGATAAGATGTTAGCAACAGTAGTTAATGAGTCCATTAAAATGGATGTATAGTTGGCCAGTAGAGGTGACCTATAGTTCATTTGATATTTAAATGATATCTGCTTCTTAATGAAGTGAACTCTACAAGTAAACAAGTATAGGCACTTAGATTGCATAATCATAATATTAGACTTATCATTCTTGATGTTTACAGTTCTCGAAAGAATTTGTAATTACAAAAGTAGAATTTATTATTGATTTAGGTTTCCTAGGCAGAGGCCCCTTTGGGGGTACAGGAGAGATACTTGTTATGTTAGGTTTAATTTCCATACTTTCTAGTCATTGAAAAATGTTTAATTCATATTTACATTTCCTTTAACTTTATTAATGTCTACACTAACCTACACGATTCAGTTACTATTTTGTATGCCTTTTCCTATAAATACATTCAAGGTTTCCATATCTGAAATCAAAATCAATAAAATGAAGGAAACAATATAAACTGTGTTCAATTGAAAGTTGTTGACATTGATGTATATGTATGTTCAGCTCTATATTTAATTACTTGCAATATTACTTTGAAAAGTGAATGGTTGATTATACCATGTTTTGCAGAATTCGTTCACCTGAAGTATTATTATATATTACTAATGTTTTATTTTTGGCTTGGTTGGTAGACTTTTGCCTCATATTTTTTTCTGTTTTGTTGAAGTCTCTGGAATCTAGATTTGAAAATGTTTATTTACCATTAGTGTTTAGCAACCTAAACCTCTATCATTGGTACCCTAACTTAGTAACTCTACTTGTCTCATGGATGTCATTCTTGCCATTAGCTCCGCATGCTGGCTGACCCCAGCGGGCAGTTCATCAAGGCTCTGGACCTGGGCACCAACTTGGCGCCACTTGGGGGCTTCCGTTCGAAGCGCTTCTCCATGGTCATCAACAACGCCAAGGTGGAGGAACTCAACGTCGAGCCCGACGGCACCGGCCTCTCCTGCTCCCTTGCAGACAAACTTAAAATTAAGAAGTAAAAACATAATTCAAATGTAGATCTAAGATTCCATTTTATCAATATTGAATTGTGATCTAACACCTACATAGCTTTAAACACGAACCTTGGACTATCAAAGCACTCTTTGTGATATCAAAAATCAATTATCTATGTAAAATATAACTTTATAAAGTACAATTTTGTTGTTTTGAAAAGATCATAATGTTGGCTGATCTGATATTGAGTTTTGATGTGATTTTTTGTGAATGTTTTGTTTTTAAGCTTTTTAGATTATATTACTTTGTACCTCAAGGTATTTTGTTTTAAATAATTATAGTTTTAATGCATGCATTAATGTCCTTGATTTGTTTTATTTATTTAGGTTCTTCGGTTCTTGCGTTGCCAACTTCAATTCTAATCTATTGATTACCTTTTACCTACTCTACGCTGCTAACATCTGCACTGTTTGAGTGTTTCTCTCCATTCCAATGCCAACGAAGTCAAAGGTGCATGTATAAGATAAGGGTGCATTCCACAGAAGTGGAGCTGCGTGGAGTTGAGTGGAGCAGAGCCGTGTCAATAGGTAGGTGTTTCCACTAAAGCTGCGCAGAGATGAGCGGCGCAGGGCTGAGTTGTGTAGCTGGGTGAAGTGGAGCCGAGCAGAGCTGAGACTAGCGGAGCGGAGCTGTGAAGTGGAGATGAAGCTGAACGGGGATGTGAATAAATTTTCCGCCTGACACCGCGTTACCTCTCGCAGCCCTGCTCCACCCCGCGCAACTCGGCGCATCCCCGCTCTATACCGCACAGCCCCGCTTCACCCCGCACAGCTCTACTAAGCTCGATACACCATACATTTTAATGTAAATGTTTCCACTGAATCGGAGCGGAGTGAGAAGTGTATTTTGAGCAATGTGATTGGTCAATTTTTATAAGTCTCTGCTCAGCTCCGCGCAGCTCAGCTTCTGTGGAAACGCACTCTAAGAGTAGTATCAGGCTTGTCAATCAAAATGGATTATTCTGTCTGGTCTGGTGCGTCCGTAAACGTATCTTAGAGACAGATTCTGAGATTTTTATCGACAGACAAGTTTCGGAAAAAAGAAAAGGGAAACGGAAATTGAATTTTCCCGGGCAGACTGTCAATCATTTCATTGTACGCAAAAATTTTGTTGCAAAATTCAATAACACAATCTAAAAAAAGAACTTACGGTGTGTTGTATAAGAAATAAGAAGGACCAAGTAAGAAACGGAACGTACACACCCGACAGCAGGACATCGATAACAGTGTGTTTGTTTGTGACATTTTTGTGATTAAATCATATACATGACAGAGATAGAGCTATACCAGAAAGCATAATGTGAATCCTTCTAACTTTTTTAAAAGTGTTATTTATCAGAAAATAATCTTTTAATTGTCAAATGTAAACCATGACCGTCCGTTTGTTTATTTACGAAAATATATAAAATAATGACTAAAAATAATAAAAATGTATAAGCAGGTGCAATATTGGGGCACTGTGTTTTTTGTGTGTGCATTGTTTTATTTAGTTAAAATAGTTTTTACGGAAATATTCGAGGATGAAAGCGCGGAAGTGGACGATTGGTTAGAGCAGAATGAACTGGGAGAATATAAGAAATTGTTCAGAGAATATGGTAAGTTTGTAGAGAAATAGTACATTAGTGTTTCTAGCGTATTGCTTCTACCCTCTTCCGAATTAATTATTATTATTTTTAAATAGAACTAGTATAAGAATATCTAGGTTCTGTTTTCAATATTTCGGCTTAAATATAGGTACCTAATTAATTGGGTACTTTAATGAAAATATAAAGTGTATTTGTAACGAAATTGAGGATTCGCATTAAGATATTTAACAACTGCTACTTACATTTCAAACATTATCTCATTGTCATTTGTTAAAAATTAAATTAAAACGATAAAATGGATTTTTAACATCCTACAAACGTTAACTGCATGTGAAATCCAAAGTTTTAGTCTCTAAAATATAATATTGATAAAAACAAAACTCTTTGAAAACCTACTTGAAAGTTACAATCTTAGTCTGATAAAGAGTATAGAAAGTCTACCAAGCAAATCCTTAATTATTTCATTTTATAACACTCAACTAGTCAATGTGGTGCTTTTTAGCCTAACCCTTACTTTATATACTATTTTATGCGGCGCCAAAAATAATGGTGGTTACCTACTATCAGATCAGTGGTTCCCAAACTTGTCTGGGCTATGACCCATCTAATACAAGTTTAATAAAAAGTCAGAAATTTATCTGTTACTAATACTAATATGAACTGTTCAAATAGCTGTTGGATCGACCAGTTGGTGTGACATTCTACAGGCAGAGCCCACTCTTATTACCTCATGACCCACCAGTGGTGCACCATAGGTTGTGAAACCCTGTACTAGATTATAAATAAATAACAATGCTTGTAATTTCGTACCTATATCTATCACAACTCAAAACATCCACATTTTTTTTTTCAAAACACAGTTTAAGATTTTACTTGTGATAGGGAAGCAGATAGAACTAAACTAGTACTACTAGCTAACTACTATTTGAACTGCCACATCTAACATTATGTCCAAAAGTTGTGTTAATTTTTAATTTCAATCATTCAACCAATTCCGATTTTCATGCATTAAATTTTTGTCATCAATCAAATGCCCTATTTGAATACTTACTTTAAACGGAAACTCAATAAAACTATCATCAGGACTATAAATTGGAATTTGTTTTCAACATACTTCTTAACAATCTAGCTCAAATCAAGATGACAGCCGGCTTGCTAATGCTTCTGACTAAGCTTCTTATAACAAAGTTAATTATTTTTTCTCGGTTCAGAACCTAATTAGAAAAGGCTCATTACGAAAATTTTGCCAAGAGAAGCTTGTATCAATATCGAAAGCTCCCGCGGGCGGCGGTTCCCATGACGTCGAACCACCCCCACTCCCCCGGCTGGAGGCGGCAGGAGGTGGGGGTGGCGGCACAGACCCCCACTCAGTCTAGCGCCGCTGCTCAGTCGTGCCGCAGCCGCCGCGCCGCGTGGACGTTACTTACTCTATGCATATCTTCACACATCACTTATTATGATCGCTTTTATTTTTCATGTGATAAAACCTATTTCTCTAATCAACTAATATACCCAAAACCACTAATAGAGCTCATTTCGTAAAACCGCCCGGTTATTGCAACTTTCGTCACCAAAGCGAGCATCCTTTGTACTCGATGTAAATAAGTTGTCGAGCGGTCTCTTATGTGTTAAAATCGCTCTGTATGAGCATTAATGTTCCACTGTCCCCGCGTTCATAAGCTAGACGTCAGCTTCGCTCCCGGGATGTGGCAGTTCGAGGATTCGGAAATATGCTCCATCGGGATGATCCACCCGTCGCACAGTCGGAACTCCGGCCTCTCCATGCTGTCCGGAGTATCGCAGTTCTCAGGTATCAATACAATTACTATTTCAGATTTATTCATCAAGCTAAGCGGACCCAGTGAAAAACGGGATATGCTATGGAGATGATTTATTCATCAAGCTACGCTCGCTATCTGCCGGAAGAACTGCAATCTAGATAAGTTTTACAGCCTAAGAATCGGTCCTATAGTCGTAAAGTTGGTAGTAAATCTGCCCCGATAAGCCCGTCGTTACCATCACGATAGCTGGGTATTATGAATTGAAAGCTCCAGGGTGAACATTCATGCTGAAGTTTACGATACCCACCGTATTGTATTGGTACACCCCACCACATTAAATAAACCATGGAATAATTTGAATCACTAAAGTAACCCCGCTCCTAGGCGTGTCAATAAAGTCGATTGTGGATGTTTCTTCTCATTATACGTACCCTTTTGTCTTGCTAAGCTGTTTATATATTCATGGGCTTCAGATATTGTGTAACATAGTATCGGTTGAGAGTGGGATAATCCGAAGCCATCGCTATCTGGTCTTAATATCAAAGGCCTTTGGAATTTAAACCCCTTTATGATACGGGCGTTTACACTGCGCCTTCGGGTGCCTTTGTAAATACGCGATATTTGACACACATCTGTGCATATTTGCAGGGACTTTGTAGGTATGAGCCTTGTATTCGGGCGCAATCGACCGACTATTAGAGGTACAACAAAACGCCTACAGTTCTGAATAGCTTTTACCTCTATAACTACCTAACGCTAAACACGAAACTTTGGAGCAGCGAAGTTTGATACCAAATATTAATGTCTCTTAGTTTTACCCGTATATTCTTGACTTTTTCTCTTTCTCTGAAACAAACAAAAAAAAACTGGGGCAGTAAAACTGGATTTTCAAGAGGATAAACTTGTACGCTCTTGGAAAAAAGTGATAAGCCAAAGAAAGTTGATTCGAATAATACTCTACTTAAAGTATAAGCAGCTTTTACTGCATAAAACTGAAGAAGTGGGGTACAAAATCCAACTGCAACTAGGGAATTCGCCAGGAGCACTCTTTGTAATCTCTGCGTGGTTCAAAGTAGTGACGGTGAGCGAATGGACGGATCGAGCTCAGTATGACATCCAATTTTTTTACTTACTATTAAAATTTACATTAGGTACTTACTATGCTTTTGTGCGCTTATTATAGATGAGAAAGTTATTTTGAGGAAACCCACATTCCCGAGAAATTGGTCTTGTTTTCATTCGGGTTGGAAGGTCAGGTAATGAACCGGAAACGGACCTGTCAAATCTTCAGGTTAGGAATGCCGACCCTGTAAAAACGGGATACCGCCAGGGAGATATTTTATATCAGTGTTGGTATCAGTATTGTTCTCTCTCTATTTAAGAGCTGCGCTCTTGTCGGTGGAGTAACCGCCGTTCCTCTCTTCTTCCCGCCAAAACCTTCACCTCCCGATACGACACGACCTGCACCTTCTCTTTTATTTGTTTCATAAATGTTATCCTAGGTCTACCCCTTCCTCTCTTCCCTTCAATTTTTCCTTCTATAATGTTTGTTATAAATGAATCGTGTCGTATCAATATTGTTAAGTGATGGAATATACACTAATATAGATCGATGTGATTTTTTGCACGGATGAAAATAGTCTGAGAGGAAATGTTCCTCACTTATTCTTCTTTGCGAGGGAAGTTTCTGGTAGAAGCTTGTTTCTAGATAGCGTACTTACTTAAAGTTATGCTTGCAATCTATGATAATGTCAATCAAAAAGTCGTCTATAATAAACGTGTCAGTCGCTCTTTATATAGAAGATATGAATGACGGACTACCAGCACAAGTATTTTTTGACCTTTAGTTTGGTTAGGACTAGGACATTACATTCGGAGGTCTTGTTCCGCGGTTGGCGGGCTACTACTTAATTATGTAGTCGTTACATGAGCAACGTCTGGGCTTTACCGGTTCAATAGTATCCCTAACACCAGGGGTGATGACGTCACCCCTATATAGGTTCTATGGATAAAGCCATTACTTGCTTGTATGCTGGTGTGAATTGACAGAGGGATAATGTCTTTTCGATTGTGATAAACCATTATATATTCATCATATCTGTCTTAGGACTCCGTATGAAGTGGCTGCAAGTCGCCTACTGATTGCTTGTAGCTCTGCCAACTACTTAGGGACTACGGGCGCGAATTTATGTATGTGTACAGCCACCCGCCTGCGCTTGTCACGTTGGCATGTGTTGAAGCCGTTCTCCAGATTGCGAGTGCGAGCGCCACTTGGACAAACTTGGACGTAATTCAAAAAGGTCACTGTCCACCAGACAATCGTGACGACGACGCGGGCGGCGCCCTTGTGCAGTCAGGGTTACTTTTGATAAACAACCTCACAGCTCTCATCGCTTTCTGGGTAATCTAGATCAAAGTTTTCTCTCTCAGCTTTCGCAATCTAGGAAAACACGAAGTTTTTCCGACAACCTTGACTTAGACACAAACAAGTCGTGATGGTCCCGCCTTGTATAACGTAGGATCGAATACCACTGCAGGCACCTATCGTGATGTCCGGATAAAACTCTCCGCTTTATTGAGAGGAAACTCCTATGGTTAATGGTAACTAACTATTTATATAGACTGTTAATATTGTGTGTTTTGTTTCGTAGTTGAATCGTACCGCAGTTTTGGCCAGAGTTTTCACTCAATTTCTTGTCCTTATTCTGTATCCCCTGAGGAGTACGCAGGAAGGACTGATCGCCAGGGGTTTGCCAGTATTTCAACTTCTTTTGCCATCTCCAAGTTACTTTACACCCCTAGGGAAATATCGTCCTTCTTTGTTTGTCTCGTATGAAGTTTTTATTGTGTTCATGTTCTTACATGAAACCATTTTACTTTTATTTGTATTGAAAGTCGAATCGTTCTATTTTGTATTGTACTTTGCCTAAACTAATAGGAAGGGTTTTCGGCTGAAAGCTAACATAAAATAAACAGCCTGCACGTCCAATAGAGGGGAAGCTTGGCACAAACTTCCCCACACCGATTAAAGTGGGTACGAAGCATACTGCTACCTAATGCTAATGACTCTTAGAGCATAAAATTTTATGGCGTGCCGCAGACACGACAGCCGATGTGTCCGTATCTATGCAAGTCCACAAGCTACAGTAATTACAGAGGCGCGACCAAAACTTGCCTCAAATTGTCCATCTGCAATAGCGCGTTGGACAGGCGCCAGCAACGGTGACGTCCGAAAACGTCGTAAAATGTCCGGAATTATTCCATAAAAAGGACTTGAAAAATTGTTCCGGCAAAATTGTTCCCGGCTGAAAAGCTGTGCTGAAGTTGCCTTATTTGATGCGCAGAAAACCAGGTCTTTACAAAGTGATGCATTGTTGCCTACGGCAAACTTTGTTTATTACAAGGCAGTAATGGATAAGTGGTTTCTAGGAGAGCGAATTATTGTAAACTATTCTTTACTAGTTGCATAAAACATTCATGAACGGCGAATACTTTCTATTAACTTTCTTTTAAAGGGTTTTATTTATTATACTTTCAGAATACTTAACTAACTTTGTGAAACTATGCTATTGCGCAATTTTCTGGATTCTTTTATTAAGAACTTTATTTTTACTTTTTAAAATAGGTACGTGTAGGCAGAAACTGAAAACAACTTGGCAAAGAAAACGCAAAAATACGTCTTTAAAAAGAACACTTAAGTTTACTAAGTATTTTGTAATGTTTTGAAAACAGTTTATTTCTGTATGCTTTTAATATTGTACAGAATAACGCGATACCATAGATACATACATAAAGTCAGGCTTGTTATCTCTATTGGGGTAGGCTGTGGCGCAAATCTTCAGAAGGCCAAAGTATATATAGTTAGATACATATTATATACCTACTTGTTTTACAGTGCACTGACGTGATCAGTAATTATTGCTATTGAAATACTGTTGCCAATCAATGCGGTACTGAACACAATAGATGATCTATACTCAGATATAATTCAAAGGGAATTATCCTTTGTTTATCCTTTGTGCTGTGGATTGCGACGGTAAATTGGTATAATATATATGATACGACCTGAATGCAAGTTACATACATACATAAACAGCGTATACACGTCCCATTGCTGGGCGCAGGCCTCCCCTCAATCAACTGGTGGAGGTATGGAGAATACTCCATACTTCGCTAATACCACGGAATTGTCTTACTTTTTCGGAAAATCGGGTGATCCAAGCCGGCAATGTCCTTACCAAACAAAGGACAGTCTCATAAAGTGATTTCGACAAGGTCCCCTTTGTGAATCGAACCCGGACCTCCAGATCGTTAGTTCAGCGCTCTAACCACTAAACCACGGAGGCTGTTGTGTAGGTGTACAATACGTGCGTACATAGTTGGTATATCAGTTGACCTTTACCCCGCTAGGATGTCATTAATGTCTACGTATAATCATAGAATAAGGAATAATACTACGTATAGAACGGCAACTCTCTGCTCCCCACCAGCGTCTGAGCTAGGTTTACCCCGCCCCCCCCTCGAACAACACACGTCTTATGTTGGAGTTCACCTCTGAGTCCTACCCTATCTACATAATATGGTGTAGTATTTGTCTTAATATTAAAAGTAACTATAAGTTATGTTCTGATGACTTGTGGTTCTGCCCACCCCATAAAGGATTGGTAAATGTATGCACGTCTACATTGTCTATGTTACCTGTATCGTATGTAAGCTGCACGATGCGGGGGACACTAATCCCTTTTCCATTAATAGTGTTTTAATTAAACCTGTGAGCAGCTTTAGTGCGAATGAAACGAGTTAGTGGGAACGCTGATTCGGCTTGACTGACCTTTGCTTTATTAAGTATTTGAACACATACATAAACTCACAGACATCATGCCTCATGCGGTGGAGAGCAATAAGCAATCAGAAGAGGATATGCAGCCACTTTTGATGCGATTTTCGCCAACCCATCGTCCATATAATGTTGGAGATAATACAAAAATACTTTATTGCACACGGGAAAACAAAGAGAACTAAGGAGCGCAATTATTATAGGCTTTATTACTAAGTAGTCTATCTCCTACTATTCCTGTCTCTTTTGTAGACTTAAACTTAAACTCCGTGGGCTCCCAGCTGTGGGGCGTGGGCTCGAGGTCCACCTGTGGCCCCCGGGCGGGGTCGTTCACCGGCCCAGATCCGTGCCCCAGTTCCCGGCGCAACAAGTGATGTAATCATGTGCATCGCGGTTCCAATGACGACCTATTCACGACCCACCTTTGACATTTCACTTAGAAATGGAATAAAACTGTAGCCTTTGTTGCCGACTGAATCCCGGCAAAGTCTGCGCACATCAGAGTTTGCTCTTTGAATCTATTTTTGATACTGCGCAGGTCTTTCTGATGGTAATGCTTTTGTGAAAGTCTCGTGATAAAAGTAGCGTAGATTTGAATGTTTTGCGAGGGTTGAGAAACTATTGATAATAGCTGAGTTAGTAGGTACTAGATAATATAGTACAAGAGCGGAGAGCAGCAAACCCTACGTCATCGATTACCAGGATGTTACCAGTTTAAAGTTGTCACAGTTTGAATAGGCCTACTAAAATATAAATTAAAATCCGACTTCTGCGAAATCACGCTCTAAAAACTGAAACAATATTTCTCTGAAATTCTTCTGTCCTAAGCCAATGCACACTATCACGGCTATCTCTTAAACGTCATTATTTGGATGAATTTCAGAGAAATATTTTCTTAGTTTCATAGTTTTTTATATATAGTAGGTACTTAGCAGAGAAACACTTAACCCTTCTTTTTGATTCACCGTAGTCGGGTGAAAAGCAGCTACATGTAAACGTTTTGCAAGCCTTGAGAAACAATTGATAATAATTATAATACAAAGATGAGTTGTGTAAGTAGGTAATAGATTGGACTGACGTGTGTAACTACTATGAAAAACTCTGTAGATTTTATGGTTCCGTGTTCAAAGGGTGGAAACACAGAACCATTAACTGTGGTCCTCGATTTTGTGTTTTTTCACATGCATTGCTTCATTTCTTTATCAAAGGTCAAGTAAAAGCAAGACTTATTGATTCCGCTGTTCCGCTCAAGTGTCCAATTGGGTATTTGACTTTGTCAAAGATATAAATTATATAAAATGCTAACGTACAAATAGAAGCCACTCTAGATGATCAAAAATCAATCTTGTATTACTATTCGAATTGTTTTCAAATTTTATTTATGAATTAAACGGCCTCCGTGGTCCAGTGGTTGAGCGTTGTGCTCACGATCCGGAGGTCCCAGGTTCGATTCCCGATGAGGACAAATCACAAAAATCACTTTGTGATCCATAGTTTGCTTAGAACATTACAGGCCGATCACCTGATTGTCTAAAAAGTAAGATGATCCGTGCTTCGGAAGGCACATTGAGCCGTTAGTGCCGGTTGTTACTTACTGATGTAAGTTCGTAGTCGTTACATGAGTCATGTCAGGGGCCTATGGCGGCTCAATAATAATCCTGACACCAGGGTTGATGGGGTTTGTAATCCACCTCACAATCCACACGATAGAAGAACAATGAGTACGACGTTTGACCGCTTTTATTGATGACGTCACAGGACAGTATATCCATATAATCTCCAACCTTCGTTTTGACCGAAGTATCTCATTTGACCAGGTTGTCAAGTAGCCTATTGGCAGGAGCTCTTGAACCTGGAACTGGCTTTATGATTGAGAATTACTTTTCACTCTTTTGATCATAGTAATATTCGTCGGACTTTTGTTGAGTCTTGTTAATTTTGTTTCAAAGTTTAAAAGATAATTATGTTCGTTAGTTACTAATTGAAAACGGAGCGGAGTGTTTTAATTTAGCGTTAGAAAAATTATAGTAGCTTTGAACACTTTCTATTTCTTTGCTTGGACGGTTTTACACTTCGATTACTGCTGTCGCGAGTACAAATAACCCTCTTTTTTGCTTCGTCGCTGTCGGGTAAATACGTAGGCTGCACATGCCTGCAATACCTTGGTAGTTTACGTGTAAGATGATACTGATCATAATCTAGAGACCTTAAATTAAGAGGTAGCTCATTTCATGATAACCCAGTCTGTGTGTAATCGACTTGTATGCCCATCTATCGTGTGGGTTGTGACGGCGATAACCAACCTCATCAACCCTGGTGTCAGGGTTAGTATTGACACGACAACATACTTAAGTACTTATGTAAATATTAGCCTACTGCTTAACGTGCCTTCCGAAGCACGGATCATCTTACTTTGTGGTGAAAAGTCTATATTAACCAAACTTGGGATAACAAAGTGATTTTTGTGATATCTCCCTACTGGGATTCAAAGCCGGGACCACCGGATCGGGTGCGGAACGCTCGATCACTGGACCCATTAAACTTATAGGTAGAGTGGTATAATAGGCTAAGCAAGCCAATCCAATAGAAGAATTTCTAGAATATGATAACAGTGGTCTTTGAAATTACGATTTATTAAATGTAAAAACCTTTTTATGTAAACCGATTTTTATGTTACCTAGAAATTGAACGTCTTATAAAGCAAATAGTTGTCATAGCTCACAAGTTGTAAGGGCTTTATACGACTTACGTGACTATTTAATTCAGCAGCCAAATGAGTCCCCACCTTTACGGCCCAAGTTGGTGTACTCATTAGGGTTTAATTCACCAAGTTCCGCTTCTGATTACTCCGTCCTTGGTAATTGTAATGTCTCTAGTGCTCAACTGCAAGGTAGCTATAGCTGTCTAAATATTGTGTAGGTGTTGGTCGTGTAGATATATGTATACATATAGTATATTGTTATAGTATACAGGGTGTTAGTGACATCGTAACGAATAATGAAGTACGTACAGGTAGCCATACAAGTACGAATGGGTGTTAGTGACACCGTAATGATTACTGAGGGGGATGATTCAGACCACGATTCGTAGTTAATATCAAGCGGAATTTCCGTCGCAAAATAAATTACTTTTTTGTATTTTTTTACATTATTTTCAATTCTATACTTTTGCGATGGAAAATTTCATTTGATATTAACTCAGAATAATTAACTGCGTCATCACTGTATACACGTACGTACAGGTAGCGATACAAGTACGTACGGGTGTTAGTTACGCCGTGTAACGAATACTGAGGGGGACGATTCAGACCATGACTCTGAGTTTATATCAAGTGGAATTTCATGTCGGAAAATTCATGAAAAATTTTGTGTTTTTTTAATTATTTTCAATTATTTGATATCAGTCTCCACTCAGAATCGAGGTCTGAATTACTCCTCAAAGCTTTCGTTACGATGTCACTAACAGCCTGTATAGGTATTTGTAGATTAGTGTTTATTTATTTTATTTTAGTTTGTGTTTGTTGTAGTGTGTTCTACACTGGACTCGTGACTAGGTTTAGGTTAGGTGTATTATAATATTTATAATACTATAATGGACTAACTTAACTGCCTGTGTTGTAAATTACCACCCAGACACAGCAGGTACCTCCTACTTTAAAAAATATGAATATAAGATTGTCACGTTATTTCTAGGTGGGTAAATCCACATGGAATTATAAGTTTCGTCATATAATAAAGAATAATAAATACCTACTTATTTTTGTTTTTTCTTTTGAGGCAATGAACTAAAATAATTAGGTACGCATTGCATTATATAAATTAATGAAATGTAGGACTTTAAAAACCCAACCAAGTATCTTTTCTAGTTTAACATAAAATACAGCATAAAAAAATATTTTTATTGTACCATGTTTTATAAGCAAACTAGCGACCCGCTCCGGCTTCGTCTTGAAATTATTTACGATATCACATTAAAAACCTCAAAAATAACAGTATTTCTCCACTATTTTTTTTAATTAAACCTTCCTCTTGATCACTCTATCTATTAAAAAAACCGCCTTAAAATCCGTTGCGTAGTTTTAAAGATTTAAGCCTACACAGGGATATAGGCACAGAAAAAGCGACTTTGTTATACTATGTAGTGATAAATAATTTTGAATTTTTCGAATGCTAACTCTGACATGCAGCCGGTAGGTTTGCACGCTTATCACAAAATTATGGCTGTAAGTTTTGAAATGGCGGCATAAATAACGGCGACGGAAACGCCGACGTCGCCAGTTCGCCACACGACCTCTTACATAACCTGACCTAACCATCGCGTGATAGACCAGGTCTAGCAGTGGCATACTTCCGACGAGCAACCAGGGCCGGTCTAACCACACGCCCCTGTGCATGTTTCAAAAAAGTCTTTGTGCCAAGTCTCTTTTTTTTTATTTATTTAGCTTTGGCGACATGGCCATCAGCTTAAAAAGAAACGTTAGTTACAATCTCATAAAAAATACATTCATGAAACTTATGTTTAAATAAAAAGGAAAGGCGAATATAGCCATTAACTTAAAAAGTATCTTCTGTAAAAAAAACCTGACCTGTCAAATCTTTTGGTTAGCGTCTCTATGGAAATGGAATAACGATAGGGAAATGAAATGTGCCAAAGGGCGTCATAGGATTTCAAATATCATCTCTTTTTAAAATATTTTACATACATACATAAAATAACGCGTATTTCCCCTTGGGGTAGGCAGCAGCCACGGAAATCCACTTACTACGATTATTTTCGAACGTTTTAGTAAACGGCAATATTTATGCACCAATAATTGAACTCCTCTTTTCACCATATAAGTAATGATGATGACAAATAAATAGCTATCTGGATGAAGTGAAGGTTTTTTCGATAAGAACGCCTTTGCCACTTTAGTGTTAAGTAAATTCATTCAAAGTGTTCGTATCGTATGTTATTAATAGAATCAGGCGATACTCTGGGATTCCATTATATTTTCTATTTTGTCTGTGGCATTTTACGTCTCTACGAATCAGTGGCCCTGTGCTCCTGGCCCTATAGAAAAGACGGAACTAAATCTAGCATCTTGCGGCCCGCAGCTCGGATCGCGTGCCTCACGAACCCCGCAGTTTACGGCTTCCGTAATGAAGTTTCTCGTTCTCCCTGCCTTTGGCCGACCGTTATCTTTAAAAGCTAATTTCGTTTCTGTCATTATTCAGAATATCTTAAAAGTTCAGCGTTTCCTCATTGCTGTGGGAATGTCTGAATAGAAACTTTTTAGAGCGAGAGTTTACAGTTTATATTTGAAGATAGATTAATAGTGACGCTTCTTAGGGTTAAGAAAGGCCGAGGCTCTAGCAGTGTATATACATACTTTCGATAAGGATATATCTATATTTGTACCGCGTTCGTTAAATTATACCCTTTAGATTATTTTATTCTCGTAAAAACCATTCCGCCAAAATTCCTGAACATTTTCATGTTCCTTTGAACATTTTTATGATACTAACGCTAATGGGGAAACGCTGTTCTTAATTAAAGTATTAATCTAATTAAAAGATATTTCTATGATATTAATCTCATAAAGTAAATCAAAGGTAATTAGGAAAATGTTGTTCTGCCTGTCTGTTGGTAGGTACTTACTCCCTGATCGTTATTAACATATTTCATTTTCCAGTAATCCCTTGAAATTCTTAATTGGATTCTAGAAGGTAGTTCTTAAGACAGGTCTAGAAACGCTACAACTTTGACATTTAAACTTAAGGTTCATTATAATTTCAGGTTGTAAATGAGTTGATATTACTTGAGCTCTATTTCGTCTTCCACTCGAGTAAACTGATTATTCTAACAATCATCTGTGAAAAGGATTAATGTGTTTAAAAATGCAACACCTCATTAAAATAACATGTTTTATTATCTATAAAATAATGCATCAGTTCGCCCTATTATAATCAAAGGTGTAGAAAAAATTAAAAACCTGTCCAGCGGCGATTTAAACAATCCCGTTCGAGCTTACAAATCCATGAATTTCCTTACCAACAATTTATACTGAGTTAATGTTTTCCGATAACATCTATTGGTTTTCCAATTTCCGCCAGTTCACGCTCGGAGGGCTCGTCCTGTGCCTAACCAGGTGACTAATTCATACCCGGAGACGAGACATCAAAGAATTGTTGGCAGGTGCCACAACGACTGCTGATTATGTCGTTCCTCATTCTGTATCGAGGCGTCATTACAAAAGTACCTCCGTCTTTTGAAGTCAGTAAAATGAAATGTTCACAGGAAGATAAATAGCGATGGTAAAATAATTACTAACAGCATTGCGGGTTGTAAACAAGTTCATTAGTGAAAAAAGTAATAAAGATATGTTTATATCCTTGACTGAGTGAAGTCAATGTGGTCCTGTGATACACCGGCTTGGTTCTTAAACGGGGAGCGCCGGTTCGATCCCGGTACCGGACTTGCACCAATGAGTTATTAATTTATCTTAAATACAGTTTTTACTAATACAATTAGCTCATCACTTATTACGTTTGTATAACAGAAAGCTCTGTGAACTGTGGGTGGGTATTTAGTACCTACATCTTGTGATGGATGTACCTCTGACTACCCCAATTGGGATATAATCGTGCGGTTATATTATATTATATCCCTGACTAGCACATGTAATAGATACTTATGTGTCATTTCCATGTCAGGAATTCATTATCGAATAATGTACGCAACCTTACGCCGCAAATAGTTTTGTTAGGTGCGTTTTGTGTGTAGTGGAGCGAAACATAATAGAGAAAAGCCATAACCGTAAATTCAAGGACGATACTCACATAAAGTACCTATTAAAATGTTAGTTGGTCTACCTATGATTTTCTGCCATATAATTTAGCAAAGTTAGACTCCCCATGGATTTCACACGCTACCTTCAATTCGCGTGTGCTGGAACGAATCACGAGCGAGGCGGTGTGAGTCACGGAGCCTTCCCCGCCTACTAGGCGCTGGTTCACTGCTGCTGAAATACGTTTTTTTTTTTTCAACAAATTACCCGTTACAACACAGTTCAGCCGGAAATCCTTCAAAGTTGGAGTTTAAGTTTCGCCAGGGAAAGGAACCTTCGTGTAAGATTGTTCTGTTACCGCGTATTTCAGTGCCGAGTTTATTATTCACATCCATTTATGCTATTTGTTTCATGCTTTATTCTGATTGAACTATCCGACTGTGTTTACTTTTACAACTGCATAATTTAAGACCAATAATACTCTGCGTGCCTAGAATTTAAATCGACGTTTAGTGTCTTGAATTTATCACGAGTTCGAGAATAAATTATCGCCTAAGTATTCAATATCGTACTAGAACCAGGGCTTATCGTGATTTGATGTGATTATGGCTGCAAGTTACTTCATTTCGTAATCGCTAAGTTGTCATGGAACCGTGCTAGTAATTTCACCTGAGTCCACCGAGGCATGACACAGGGTCAAGGCTAAGTCGTCTCCAAGCAACAAGCTGACAACAAACCATCCTCTATTACACTTTAATATATTATTAACAGTGTTAAAGTCGTTATAGCAGAACGTCTTATAATTTTGCTAGTAATGGTAATTTTGGGAGCCCCTCGTCGGGCGCCATTAAGCGTTGCTTTATTACAATTTTTAATTAAGATCCTCACAATGTTAAAGCAATTTGAATTTAAATAACATTAAATGGAACGTAATTTACATGTTCGCAGCGTTCGATACCACAATATTATTATAAATTAAATATGGCAAAATATTGTTTTAGCCGACATGGGTCGGGCTGCCTACATTTTCGGTTTCCTTCTATTTTAAAAGGTTTCATTTATTGTTCAATTTATTTTTCCCGTAGGATACCATCGTAATGAAATGACACATAAAATCTTTTTGTGCCGCCATTATCGAGCTTTGTACTCGAGTGGGGCACAAATCTGCTGATATTCCGCAAACGAGGCTCGTACGCGACACATTGATTGTGCGTGTCGTGAGTCCTCCGCCGAACGCCTCCCCGGGGGAGTATTTTGCGTAAATTGACTGAAATTTTAGACCTTTTCGTCGCCCGTTTATCTCGCAGCGATTTTGTTCTTGCACATTTATCAGAAAAGGGTCGCCGGATCCTTTGGAACATACGAGTCATTGGCTGTTTCAGTAATATTTTAAAGTGAACTTCATGTTCTTTGTTACGTGTAATTTTAGAAGTTACTGCTTCTTTCGTATTTAAAACTCTTTGGTTGTTGCGGTAGGTTTTTTCACGAAAATGTATGGTTCCAGTGGGAATACAATTGCATTACCGGGGTAAAAGGCTAGGTCCGATTATTGTGGGTAGATCCCGAGGGGACAATCACTTGTAACGAAAATGGAAGGAAAGTGCTTCGCAAATTCCCACAAACGGCTCATTAGACTCTCGAGATGAGTTTAGCGACCCAGTCGGACAAGACGTCGTTATCTTCAAAAGCCCATTTATTTTTGTTTGACAACTCGGTTGAAAGTGTAACTAATTTTTCTTCAGCTTTTCTTATTGCCAATTTCTCTAGAAATACTTTTCGTAGTAAATAGAATATTTAGTCATAGTTGGAATTTAATATAGCTTCATTTCAAAAATCAAGGGCGTCGTTAGTAAAGTCGTTGAAAATGTGTAAACGTTATCGCTTGGCTGTTTCCCAGCGATAAAGTAAAATAAGTGAGGCGCAGGTGCGATGCGCGATGTCGCCTCACGTCACGCTATACAATTTGCGAATCTGTTACTGCCGTGGAAATTAATTCTTAGGGTCAATGACGACCTCGTGTCACGGTAATGATAGTGCTAACAATCTGCTCAATTTACGATCGACATTGTTTGCTTGTACACCGCTTACACAGTTAAGGCATCTACGCTGCGCGGTTTATTCGTAATAATTATAACTTTTGGCAGAAATTCATATCATGTGGTTTCCAGGATTTGTGCCCGATTAATGGCAATAGGTTCGCCCCCTATTACACGGGACATAAACATAACTGGCGAGGAGTTGGTGTGTGTAATATACACCTCTGTCTACCCTTTCGAGGATATAGGCGTGATGCTATGTTATATGAAGTTGTTTATAGTTGTATTAAGACTATGTTCCCAATAAGAGTAGTCAGAGGTATATACATCGCATGACGAACTAAGGACATAGAATAGATACACATGCTTCACTGAGCTTTTTGTTAGACCAACGAGATAGGTGGTCGAGCTAACTGTGTTAGTGAAAAGTAAATTTATAACTCATCGGTACGGTCACAAGTACTAATATGGATATACTTAAAACACGTAATAACGGGTTATTACCGCGTTTAAAATAGGGATATGAGAGTCCCAACCGCCTCCGCCGCCGCCGCGTTTAACCGCGTAAACTTAAAACATTGTATATACTTTGAAACCATGTCACATTATCTTTTTTTTGACAAATTAAACCGTAAGTCTCATTAAATGTCAAATATAATAGTGCGATAGGGTTCTAAGTTGGGTACATGATATTGCTCATGACTGTACAAGTCCAGTGCCTGGGAACGAACCCGGACTCCTCGTTGGAGAAGCAAGCTGGTGAACCACAGTCACATCACACTGTATTTTGTGTCACTACACAGTATGTGAATAACTTACTTCCCATGTGAAACAACAGTAACTTAAGTGTATATCTGCGCGCGCGCCGACCGGCGCCCGCCAGTAATAAACTAGCTCGTGGTTATGACACATGTCGTTTGATTTCTAATCCTCGGAACACACACTACATACGAATCTATCAGTGGCGACGAGGCAATACCTACCCGCGCGCGAAATACGTACGTTAATGGTAAAATGAGTGCTATAATCGGATCGCTGGGATTATTCGACTATAAAAACCAAGAATGGTCTGTTTTCTACGGGAGATTAAAGCTATTTATCAAGCTAAATGACATCAAGGCCGACAAACAAAGTGCAGTATTGTTGACGAGTTTTTCTGACGACTCTTACCGATTAGTCAGTAATCTACTGCACCCAAAAAGAGTCGACGAGGCGACATTCGACGAGCTGGTGACAAAACTCAACAGTCATTTTACACCGAAGAGGTCTACGTTTGCAGATCGAAGCAGGTTTTACGAGGCGGTAAAATTTGATAACGAAAACGCAGAAGAATGGGCGGCAAGGTTACGTGGTTTGGCGGTGCACTGCGAGTTTGGGACGGAGCTGGAGGTGGTATTACGCGATCGGTTCGTTTTGGGTTTCAGATCAGGGCCTGAACGTGACCGACTTTGTGAACAGGATATTTCTTCATTAACCTTGGCAAAGGCGTTACAAATAGCTCAGCAGGCAGCCTGTGCGAGGCAAGCACGGGCTAGCGATTCCGTTCCGGCAGTCATCGTAAAGGAAGAGCCGTTATACAAGACGAATGCCAACCGCGCTGGACGCAGCGGGGGCGGCGGCGGTGCCGAGAGGCGCCGTGGCGATCAGAAATGTTGCACGGTATGCGGTCTTAAAAATCACGTGGCAGAAAAGTGTCGATTTAAGAACTATCGGTGTAACAAGTGCAATAATAAAGGCCATCTTAAAAAAGTGTGCGAATTAAAGGTGAATAATATTGAATCACAATCGGTACGCGACTCGCCTAGCCTGAATGAACCAGAAGACAATGAAGATTGCGAGGAATGCCAGCTGTTAAGCTCAAGGTGTGTGAACGGAGATCCTATTTTATTATCAGTATACATTTTTGACTGTAAATTTGATATGGAATTAGATTCTGGTTCGAGTACTAGCGTAGTTTCAGATAAGTTTCATGCTGAACATTTTTCTCGGTACCCTCTCGTTACAAATTGTAACGTGAAAATGTGCTTTTATAACGGTCATAAAATATCGCCTGTCGGTTACTTCACAGTGCCTGTTAATTATGGGAACTTGAAAAGAGATGTATCTTTTTATGTAATTAAAGACGGCGGAGCACCGCTTCTCGGGCGAGATTTTATGACTAAATTTGGCATCTCTTTTGTGATGAATAATAATAAAATAGGTACATCTAAAAATTCCGGGGAAATTGAACGCTTATTGTACAAATATCAGGACCTGTTTAGTGACGGATTAGGCTGTTATAAAGGGTTGGAGGTAAAACTGCAGTTAAAAGAAGATGTAACCCCTAAGTTTTGTAAAGCAAGGCCAATTCCTTTTGCAATTAAAGGTAAGGTAGAATCCGAATTAGACCGACTCGTGTCGAAAGGAATTTTAATACCAGTGAGTCACTCTGATTACGCTGCACCCATTGTACCCGTATTAAAACCGAACGGCAGTGTCAGAGTGTGCGCGGACTATTCAGTAGCGCTTAATAACGATATTATTGTTGATAAATATCCTTTACCGCGGATTGAGGAGGTATTTGTCAAACTCAGTGGAGGGCAACAATTTTCGAAGCTAGACTGCAGTCAGGCATACAATCAGTTGTTACTTTCGAAAGATTCACAGAAACTAACCACCATTAATACTACCAAGGGTTTGTTCATGTATACAAGGCTGGTGTTTGGCCTGGCGAGCGCCCCAGCCATATTTCAACGGGCGATTGAAAATCTTTTAGTGGGCATAGAGGGGGTGACAGTTTTTCTCGACGATGTATGCGTAACCGGCCCAAATAAAGAAGTACATCTTGAACGGCTCGAAAAAGTTTTTCAGCGATTTAAAAATGCAGGGTTAAAATTGGAAAAAAATAAGTGTGCTTTATTTCAAGATAGAATCACGTATTTAGGGCATGTTATAGACAAAAATGGTCTGCACAAGTGTTCGAGCAAAATAGAATCAATACAAAAAGCGCCGAAACCTACCAATGTGACGGAATTAAAACGGTTTTTAGGTATGGTCAATTACTACCGTAACTTTGTACCCAATGCGTCGTCCATAATGAATCCACTTCACGAGTTGCTTCGCGCCGGCGCCCGATGGGAGTGGACAGAGCGACAGCAGGCGGCGTTCGAACGAGCGAAGGACGAGCTGACTTCAGAGCGCGTGCTGGCACACTTTGACCCGAGCGCACAGCTGGTGCTCGCAGTGGACGCCAGCCCCGACGGGCTCGGCGCAGTCTTAAGTCAGGTAGGTACCGATGGTATGGAACGACCGCTAGCTTTCGCCTCCAGAACATTGTCTAGCAGTGAACGAAATTATAGCCAGCTGCAGAAGGAAGCGACAGCCATCATTTTTGGTGTCAAAAGATTTCACCAATACTTGTATGGTCGCCGGGATCCTTTCATTTTAAAAACAGATCACCGACCCTTGCTTGCTATATTCGGTAAAAAGAACGGAATCTCACCAATGACCGCCGGTCGCTTAGTTAGGTATGCAATTTTTTTGTCAGGTTATAATTATAAAATCATATATACAAGAGGAAGAGAAAATCAGGTAGCCGATTATTTTTCTCGCGCCGTGACATCGACGGATGTAGCTGAGCCGAAGGTAAATTATAATCATAGTCACAGTATCAATGCATTGCAGGTGACGTCACTGCCAATTACGTACGAACTTATTCGAGACGCAACATCGTCAGATAACGAGTTAACTACCGTATGTAGGTATGTAAGAAACGGATGGCCAAGAAAAAATAAATGCCTAGATATTTTACCTTACTACTTATGTAGAAATGAAATCGAACTGGATAACGGATGTTTGCTACGAGGTCATCGTGTTATCATTCCACAGGTGTACAGAGGGAGGTTAATAACGGAACTACACAAGTCGCATCAAGGCATTGTGAGGACAAAAAGCGCAGCGCGCGCTCGCATGTGGTGGCCCGGAATAGATAAACAAATTGAACAAATGATAGCCGCGTGCAGTGTGTGCAGCGCGCTACGGAGCGCCCCGCCCCGCGCCCCGCCCGCCCCCTGGCCGCGTACTGCCGGCCCGTGGGAGCGAATTCACATTGACTACATGTCAATAAACCAGAGGTCGTACTTGGTGGTGGTAGATTCTTTTAGTAAATGGGTCGAATGCTTAGATATGGACGGTAATGTTACAACTAAACATTTAATAAAAAAATTAAAGGCTTTATTTTCTAGGTTCGGGTTACCAAGACTGATTGTATCTGACAATGATCGAAAAATTGCATCCCAAGAGTTTTTAGAGTATTGTAAAATCAATGGTATTAACTATTTGACTTCACCTATATATCATCCGAATAGTAATGGCCAAGCCGAAAATTCTGTTCGTAATTGCAAAAAAATGATAAAATCAATAATGACAAATAACTCATGTATCAGTAAAATTAATGAAAAATTACAAGATTATCTGTTTGAATATCGTAATACGCCTCATTGTTCAACCGGCGAATCACCAGCGAAGCTGATGCTAGGTCGTCAGTTGCGAAGTATTTTAGATATGATTAAACCACCTACTCGGGTCGATAATAAAAATAATTTGGAACATAGTGAAATGAAACAAAAAAGACAGTTTTTTGAGGGGCAGAATGTGTGGGTTAAATGCTTTGACAATAAAAAGGCAAGTTGGTATAAAGGAAAAATTGTTAATAAGCTCGGAAATAGATTATATGATGTACTATTACAAGATCAGACTGTAAAACTAAAACGACATGTAGACCAATTGTTAAGCCGTAGTACAGACAATGATCATTATGCTTGTTCAGAGCAGTATTTAGGGGGAGATATTTCTTCCGGCAACACATCGTCACCAACCACACATCATGATCGTAGCTTAGAAACAGATGTTAGAAATAATGAGCAAGTTGATGAGATGTGGCATGAGGCGGTGGGAGACGAAGTGTTGGAGGAGGAAGTGGAACCGAGCAGCACTGAGCAACCCCGCTCGGTCCCATTGGATGAAGTTGTAGAAGTCGGTCAACCCGATGACCTGCATCTAAATCCGGAATCATCTCTTCTTCCTCCACATCCTTACAATCTGAGACCTAGGACTAAAAATATTAATTATAAGTTTTAACATGGTTGTTTTAGTTATGTTTAAGCTAGATAATTCTTTAATAATAAGTTACTTAATTAATTAGTAATTATTTATTGTTAACAGGTTTTGTAACTAAGGAAGGAGGAATGATGTGTATATCTGCGCGCGCGCCGACCGGCGCCCGCCAGTAATAAACTAGCTCGTGGTTATGACACATGTCGTTTGATTTCTAATCCTCGGAACACACACTACATACGAATCTATCAACTTACCTACGAGTAAATTAAATCGAGATATTTCGAGATCCAATATCCAGAACCCTGAATTACTTAATAAAAGAAACAGCAAATTGAAAACAAGTTGCTGTAAACATAAGTATAAAAGTAAAAAACTTATTAAGTTCTATTTGTAAGTACAGCTGTGTTGAATTAATGAATATATGAGAACAGAATAGGTTGAAATAAAGTTACAAAGAAATTACCCAATACGTTAGTGCGACAGGGCTCTAAAGTGGGTATATTATGCTCTTGATTGTACTATCTCCCGCCGTACATTGAAGTTGTTGTAAGTTGTCATCGCCCTGTCTGTAACGTGTAATGAAATAAAAAAGAACCGGTCTACCTAATAGCATAGAATAAGGAATAACACTACGTATAGAACGGCAACTCTCCGCTCCCCACCAACTTCTGAGCTAGGTTTACCTCACTCAACCTCGAACATAGTTTAGACTTGAATCGTATGGCGTCAGATGTCACACACACAGATACGCGTGTGCGATAACGTCAACGTGTGGTGTCTGTGTAAAACGAGGTTGTTTGTATGAAGTGTCCGGGGTGTGCTAATAGCATAATAGTGTATTACTATGTGGTTGTCTGCAGGCATCTCCACGCTGTCGGGGTGCGGTTCGCCGGAGCAGCTGGAGCGTCTACCGGAGCTGCCGGCGGCGGAAGAGAAGCGCCTGCGCAGGGCCGCGCAGGTGTTGCAGCAACGGCTCGTGCTGCGACAGTGGCTCGCCACGCATCGACTGCAGCACGCTTACTCCAAGTAAGTCATAGTACTTAGTCTTGACTTCACGCTTAGTAATATTAAACAGAATGTACTATTAAACAAAATGTCTAGTTCAGTACAATTAGTCATTATATTTATTTAAAGATAACATTTTAGCTTCAATGCGCGGTAAAAATTAGATCTGTCAAAGTACGTAAGCTAGTGTTGTGACGTTCATTAGCATAGCATAGTGATGTATCAGTCGATACTAGGTCGATCGTGTTTTTTCTACTTGGGTACATTTACGGCATCTGCGCGATTTATTCCTCCTAATAAGTATAACTTTTGGCAGAAATTCATATCACGTGGTTTCCAGGATACCAGCGACGTACCTTTAGATTCGCCCGGGTTATTCATTCATTTACTCATTCTTCCTAAAATTAAGAGTAATCATCCGTCCCTTTCCTTTTTTTTTATTTATTTTTTATTTTTATTTAAAATAAAATTAGATGGTATTTACGGGAATTAGCACCAATGTTGGTTTAAAATTTAAATCGTCCATCAATAAAGAGAAGTCGTTTGAGTAACTAGAATGTTGATACTCGCGATTAGCAATACCGTTTTAGTCCTACTTCACCTTTGTAGGGTCCACATGGAGAGAGCTAGCTAATGATGATTGATGTCCTGCATGACAAGCCTGTAAAAGGTTTTCAAGCCAAGGGCAAGCTAAATGGACTGGAAACGTTAAGGTACCTACTTACATGTATTATATCGGCCTCCGTGGTCCAGTGGTTGAGCGTTAGGCTCACGATCAGGAGGTCCCGGGTTCGAATCCCGGTGGGGAAATATCACAAAAAGGTCATGGCAGAAGCATATATAAAATAGTTGTTGCTTGATATTTGGATCACATTATGTACAGAATTACGTTGCTACCTATATTGCTTCTCTTTATTTTGATCAGAATGTAAGATGTAATTGTGCCTGGGTGTACCTAATAAAAAGGGTCATCATTTATACCCAAAAACAAAGATAAAAGATGCATATGTCTGTCAGGTTAAAAGATGAAAAATCTGTACAGCGCCATCTATATTGTGTTTGAGGAAATTCAAATTCAAAAAAATATCTTTATTCAGTAGGTAACATAGTTACACTTTGAATCGTCAATTTTTACATAATGAACGTCTCATCCGCCTAAAACTACTGCAGATTCTCGCAACCTGTATAGCCGGGGAAAAGAAGCTGCAAGAAAAATCTCGGCACAGGGCCCTAGACGTTCTTTAAAAAAATAAATAAACATAAAATATTGGTATACAATTGAGTAATTTAGCTGCCTAATATCAGTTCTCAGACAGTTAATCCCATGCATTCATATCTTATAAATAATCACTAACTTTATAATAAACCTTTTTTGTAAAGTTTTTTTTTAGACTGGAAAGTAGCCTGGAAAGTCATTTCACTTCATTAGTTACACTAAAATCTGTCGACTTCTTATAGCAGACAACGCCTATCATATTTTATTGTCATTAACATACAACTGTTTTTGTGCAAAGATATTGATTACTATCAATCAGTAACTTTTTATTTTGTAGGTTATGTTGTAGGTATTTTTATTCAATATAAATAACTTTACATATAAGCTAATTGCTTCTATGCTGTTCTGGGAGCAAATAAAAAACATAGAAAACGTTCAGCTGCTTGTCTTCCCGGGCATGTCGTAAAAACCGACAGAGGGATTGTGTCCTCCAACATGATGGACTAATTTTATGGGCGATAGGCTGATCACTTATCACCACAAGGTTCATCATATCCAGCTTACGACATCGTATCAACAGTGGCTGCAAGTTGTCTTTGATTACTTGTGGCTCTGCCCACCCCAGTAGGGATTACGGGCGTGAGTTTATGTATGTATGTATGTATAAGCTAATAATAGCGCACAGTAAGTAAACGCGGATAAGAGACAAAACTCACAAAAGCTTTTATCACGACGATCAAAATACCAAAGTAGAGCTATACCTATTAATAGAGAAGATCGATTACTGTATTGTCTGCCAGACACTTGCGTATTTATCCAGGAATATTATTACTTCCTCCTGTATGGGACATACCTAATAGTCTACCATTTATGGTCAGTCACATCTCTAGCGCGAGCAAGCCAACGCGTCTCAATGTTTGGATCTTGTAATTTAATTAATATCCTAAGTAATACAGTTCATTCAATTGTTTGTGTGGGGTTTTATTAAAATTACCAGCGCTCCCTACACCTCCTCAACGGCCTCCGTGGTCCAGTGGTTTAAGCGTCCGGAGGTCCCGGGTTCAAATCCCAGTGTCCCCACATCACAAAAATCACTTTGCGATCCCTAGTTTGGTTAGGACATTACAGGCTGATCACCTGATTGTCCGAAAGTAAGATGATCCGTGCTTCGGAAGACACGTTAAGCCGTTGGTCCCGGTTACTATTTACCGATGTAAGTAAGTAGTCGTTACATGAGCCATGTCAGGGGCCTTTGGCGGCTCAATAGTAACCCTGACACCAGGGTTGATGGGGTTATAGAAATCCACCTCTCAACCCACACGATAGAAGAAGAAGATTACTTTCGCTAGGTAGGTACCACCTTGTATGTCGATCAATCATTTATCTATGTAATTTCATCTCTAGTTCAAAAAGTCAAACTTGGGGTCCGTCGCCGCGAGTGTAGGTAACCAGTATGTGTCCAACTAGTCTAAGTTGATTAACATTCCGTTATGCTGATCTCGAGCCACGTCAGTCACGTCATCATCATCATCATCATCATCATCATCAGCCCATTAACGCCCTCACTGCTGGGGCACGGGCCTTCCCTATGGATGGATAGGGAGATCGGGCCTTAAACCACCACGCGGGCCCAGTGCGGATTGGTGGTTATTAACGACTGCTAATGCAGCCGGGACCAACGGCTTAACGTGCCTTCCGAAGCACGGAGGAGTTCGAGATGAAAACTTTTTTTTTGTGGTCACCCATCCTAAGACCGGCCTTTGCGAAAGTCGCTTAACTTCAACAATCGCAGACCGAGCGCGTTTACCGCTGCGCCACCGAGCTCCTCAGTAAAACCTGGTATAAAACTCAACGTTAGTTTCAAAATACGCAATAACCTGTCGTCAAAACACGAGTTTAAAAATAAATTGAAAACTAGATGGAAAATTCTTTTACTGTCGCGAAAGAATCCGCTTACCGTGGGCAGGGTATGAGGTCGGTGTGTGCCAGTAACGCTCGCTACAAAATATGATACAGCTGCAAGGAATGTTGCAAAAATTCTCGCAATTCCTACACGTACCATTGCGAGGCACGACCGCTTGTGGAACTGGCAGACTTACCCGGGCCGGGGCGGATTACAGCCGTGGTTCATAAAAAAATAAAACGTCCTGACAGTTAAGGTACATATTTGTTGCAATAATACATTTACTAACAGCCTCCGTGGTCTAGTGGTATGAGCGTTAGGCTCACGATCTGGAGGTCCGGGTTCGATTCCCGATGGGGACATTGTCGAAATCACTTTGTGAGACTGTCCTTTGTTTGGTAAGGACTTTTCAGGCTTGAATCACCTGATTTTCCGAAAAAGCAAGTTGATTCCGTGCTTCGAAGGGCACGTTAAGCCGTTGGTCCCGGCTATTAGCCGTAAAAACATCTCCACCAACCCGCAGTGGAGCAGCGTGATGGAGTATGCTCCATACCTCCTCCGGTTGATTGAGAGGAGGCCTGTGCCCAGCAGTGGGACGTATATAGGCTATTTATGTATGTTATGTTAATACATTTTCTATGTATTATTGTGTATGTTTATAGACGCTATCTGCCCTCTCCTCGTTAATCTTTCACTCTCACAGGCCTACTGGAAGAACTTTCTGTTAGAAATAAGTTGTGCCTTTTGTCTTTCCTTATGTTGTCATATTTTGTTATTATCCTGTGTACAATAAATTATTAAATAAATAAATAATGCTGTTGCTTCTGAAGAATCTGTCCTCTGTCACTTCCAACTAGCTAAGCGTACTTTGAAATAAACAGCAAAACGCCAAGTGTTAAGTATTGTGCAATAAAGTACATATGGTTTGATTTGACAACGCCTTAGACAACGCCGCTCCAATTCGAAGCCTAGACAAGTCGGCAGTCAAATCGAAATATAAAGCTACAGTTTGCAATTGACATTCACAATGTATAGTCCTGTCGCCCACGTCCTGCTTGGCATTTGCTCTAAATTTTAATAGTAAAGTTGTCAGTCATGTCGTCGTTATTAAATCTGCATAAATTGTCGACGGCCGCGTCCAATCCGTTCCGCTTGCGAGCTCACATCGCTTCCGTAAAGTGCCACTAGCTAAAGGTCAAAGTGCAGCTGAAAATGTAACGCTTAGCGTTTGTAGTGCACTCATAAAGAGGATAAGTGAGATTTTGACCCTCATCCCGCCCACCGCTTGCGTTTTAATTTACATTAGCTCTGTTTTACAGTCAAGGAGCTTAAACAGTGGTACGATGGAAAATAAACTTTGGAATTTCGTAAAAAGCTACTATTATACGCAAGTTCTGTCGCGTTTATACGTTGTATTTAGATGGATTTTTACTGTTCGGGTCCCTCGTTGGGCGCCAGTATTTTTGTATTAAGTATTGACAAATTAATGAAATCATAAATATCTTGGAATTCAAACTAATATTGTATATTACCTACGTATTCAGTCACGGACGACAATGAGGACGTCACAATAATCATCTTGATCCCTCGCTTCAATTCATAGACTCAGCCGACTCTCGGCTTGTCCACGTAATTGGATCACGCTGGGATGTCCCAGCTATCCGTCGCTCAAAGCGCAGTTAAGCCCGCCGAAGAGACCGTTTCATATAAATTTTATGACGAAAAAACAATCTGGTTCGGATGCCTTTTAACGAGCGGGCCCGCTTTCATATTCATTGCCTCCCGGTTCTTATTCCCAGCTGTAACAAAGAATATCAAAGAGCAAACTCGCAATATTGGAGTTTTCTTTTACAGGAACCGTTCGAATTTGTGATGCAGCAGCTGGCTGCTTTAGAGGCGCCAATATATACGTTTCACGTCGGAAACTTGCAGCTTTATTTAGTCATGTGTATTGATAAGCTTGGTTGAAGTTTAGTTTCTACGAAGTACAAAAATAATTTTCCAAGTCAAATGAATTACACGTGTTCATGTTGTGAAATAGATATAGTATGTTACTGCATACTTTATGGAAAGGTCAAAGTAGAGTGCCTGTTTGCGCCATTCAGGATGAAACAGGTCACAATTAATGACAGCTAGCGTCGTGCCTAAATCGTTTTCGCAATGATAAAGGAAGCAATTCGCGAGGGCATTTTTCACCTCCCACCTGTAACAAGCTCGCAAATTGGACGCCGCCGATAGTGGCCGGTGCGCCAATACATTGTAGCCCGCACAATGGCCGATAACTAGGTCAGTGGTTGATCGCGACTGCGGCCCTGTGTGGCGGTCAATAGCGCTGTGGTGCTGCGGTGTTGTGGTGCTGTGGTGTACGCTCGCCTTGTGGTAGTAATACCATTTTACAGATGTTGGGGAGGATACGTAAAAGCATCAGTCCTGCAACATAACATACACATTACATAAGGTCACGACTACATCTCAATTGGGGCAGTCAGAACTGAACCTTCATTTCATCAATTCTACGCAAGATAAACTAAGTACCCACACCTCACCGGGCTTTATGTTAGACCAATGTGTAACGTACTTATTGTAGATTTGCCGCAGATGGCATTAACTACTTAGCCTGACAAATGGGGAGCGCTGAAGGCTCTCACCCGGTACAAAGCTTAAGCTTTGCGAAACTGAAGCTTTGCTAAGCGCGTACAACAGGCCTGGGGGTGCCCAGTTGGGCGCGGCCACAGTCTCCCACAGTAATCACGGGATGATGATATCATCTCCCTAGCATTATCCTGTTTTTCACAGGGTCCGCTTACCTAACCTGAAGACTTGACAGGACCGATTTTTTACAGAAGCGACTGCCTGTCTGACCTTCCTAATCCGCGAAGGGAAAAACAGCCCAACACAGGTTAGGTTAGGTCGCATACCTCCGAAAATGCATTTCTCGGGAATGTGTGTTTCCTCACGATGTTTTCCTTCACCGCTAAGCACGTCAGTCTCCCACAGTAATACCTACTTAATAAATTAAACAGTCTTTTATGTATTAAGTTAAGCGTTTTCACTTAGGTAAATTAAATTACCAAGCAAGTTATTCGATTTCAAACAAAAATGTTTCTCAGAAATTGTTGAACTGAGATACTTTGTCGACTTCGATTTAGTAATGAGTTTCGTTCGTAATTGTAAAGTTCCTAGACGGTCTTGGTAAAGACTTGTGAAATCAAAAGAAACAAAGTTGTTTGTAATGAGTTTGATTACATCTTTGTGTGAATAGTCTGCAGGATAACAAAGGGAATGATAGGAGTTTATGGGTGATGCGCCTCGTGTAATATGACTCCGTAGTTTGTATACATAAGTTCCTTTTGCGGTGTCACAGGTGCACGAATTGTTGAACCCATACGTAAATACGCTTGTTTATGATACAAGGGGGTTTAAGAAGGCCACATTGAAGCATAACATAACATAAAAATGCTTTATTGCACACAGGACAACTTACAAACTAAATTACAAAGGAAATTACAAACAAAAAGAAATAGTAAAGTATAATGGGCGGCCTTGTTGCTAACTAGCAGTCTAAAGAGGCCACAATGAAGCAATCTAAAAAATCTAAAAAGCAGATATTGATGTTTGACGTTTGTTCACATAGCGCACTTACTTTTATATGTGCAAATGAGAAATTGCAACATTGCTTTAAAGATGAATTGCTGCAATGTGGCCTTAGACCCCCAGTGCAAATACACATAACATAATTTTGTCATACTATACAGACAGACGCTACGATATGTTGAACATCATCGTCCTCAATTACACAGTACACATTCACTGCATAAATAATAATGCAATACCGCGTCTCATACAAATTAACAAAAACCGTCGACATGGACCGACAAATGAAGCAGTGTGCACGTTGCCCGCCCCCGTACACCTGCCAACACAGGGACGACACAACTCATTGGGTCTGCAGCTGAAAGTTAGCTACACTTGTGCTGCCAATCGTATCCCCTTAGGGAGCGACATGCTGAGGGTTTTAGACAAAATTGAAGTGGAATTTCTATAGTGAATATACGTGTACAAACACACACATAGTCCCTGTTAAGGTGGGCAACCACCAGTCATCGGATAAAAAATAGCAGCTGTATTGGCTACTAAGATGGCTGGTGACAGCAGATAGGTTTCTAGCTCTCCGCCTATACTCTTATCACGCTTTAGGTTTTTACATGATCCCTAACTATTACGACCAATTTCAATAAATCTATCTATCCATGGTTTTCGCTTACTAAAGTAACTTTTGGCACTTACTTTGACGTCGTTGGCTACTCTGAGCTTAATCTCTTGGGCTGGTAGTTCAAAACATTTCTTTGGTACCTATTTGTAGCGTTGTAATCACAAGCTGTTTTGTGAGCCTAATAAATACATGAAATAAAATAAGTTACGTTAATAAGCGAAAACCATGGATAGACATAATTAAAGCACATAATAACGGGTTCTTACCGCGTTTAAATGGGGATATGAGACTCCCGATATTTCATGGCACTTGAAACAGTGTCGAAATATCGGGAGTCTCATATCCCCATTTAAACGCGGTAAGAACCCGTTATTATGTGCTTTAATTATGATAATAACCGCGTAAACTTAAAACATGGATAGACAGTTTAATGAAAACGGCCATTATCGGCTTCTACAAGATGCCCGAAATTTTTCGTCTCTGCCTGAACACGTTCTAACGTTAATAGTTCAGCCAATAATATGCGAGTCCTGAAACTTTATAGGTCCCAAAGGTATTAGGTTGTTAAAAGGCTACTGGTTAAACAGGATACCTTAAACCGATTAATATAAATGCTCGAATAGGCTAGGTTATAGGTTTCATCGATAAGTAATTGAGTTGGTGTTAATTGAACTAGAATAGAAAAGTCTAGATTTATTTATTTATTTAAGATACACCATCGGTTTTGCATGAGCCCAAAATGAGCCCAGCAACATGAGCCCAGCTGTGGCGCAATAATGTCCCCTTTTCTATACTCCTCGTTTTGAACTGCTTTTTGAGACACGTTTACAATAACGTCTAGAGCTCTGTGCCGAGGTTTATCTTGTAGATTATTTTCCCCGGCTATGCAGGTTGTGAGAAGCTGCAGTAGTTTGACGCGGATAAGACGTTATGTAAAAAAATAACGATTCAAGTGTAACTATGTTATCTACTGAAGAAAGATATTTTTGAATTTGATAGGAGGCCAACTTAGATAAATGCATGACAATTTGCCGGTTGAAATGACCGACGAGACTTTGAAGGAGGGCATTTTAATAATCCCTCGTGTAGAATATTTTACTTTTTCCCAGCGTGGTGATTTGTGAATAAGACACAATACTTCCTTGGATATCAATATATTGACCAATATTCACTTAACACAACTTTTGCAACAGAACAACTGAGACTTATTCTAACAGGCAAACAGTTTTATTCCATCCCCACCACTCTACCCCTGTCGTCGGCGAAATGGAAGGGAACGGCGAATGGCGAGCGACGAATGACGAACGATCAACAGGCATACTTTTAAATCATTCACAATATTTAATAATTTAGTTATAACATACAAATAACATAACAAAATACACAATTAATTTTAAAATATACAATAAATGCTAACATTCGCCCATCCTGACCATTGTAAACGCGTCCTCGCGCTAACACATTAGGACATATTATTTATCATCGTTTTATTTTATTGTTACACAGTTTATACCATTCAATATTTATTTATTTTACCTACTGTCACTTTATCACTTAACTCATACATGTACTTTATATTCTTTTCTTTACACTTTTCTTTTACTTTACTTATTATTATTATACAATGCAACCCATATTAACCATATTAACCATACTAACAATACTAGCCATACTAACAATACTAGCCATACTAACCATACTAGCCATACTAACCATACTAACCATACTAGCCATACTAACCATACTAGCCATACTGACCATACTAACCATACTGACCATACTAACCATACTGACCATACTAACCATACTGACCATACTAACCATACTGACCATACTAACCATACTGACCATAAATCCAATACAATAAATCATATTAATGTGTTCTTGTATATAAATAATACCAATACTTTATAAGGTCATCGTAACGCAATAATAAATTATATAATTATTTTTAACAAAATAAACAATTTTGCTCTCATCAAATGAATTAAAGTTCCTTTTTATAATTATCTTTCTTAACAACTTTTCCTTTTAAATTCAATATTAAATATAAGTATGTATAATTTATACCACATAGTATATATTTTTCTAGGTTTTATTGTTCAGTACCCATATTTGATCGATCATCCATATTATCGCTAGACGTGGACTCTGACCCCGATTCGGAATCAGACTGAGACTCTAGCGCTCGAAAAGTGAGCCACGGGTGAATTTTGTCCACTGAATATACCCCTTTATAACTAGCTTTGCCTTTTCGACGAGTAACTGGTGTATCTTCGACTTCATACCTGTCGTTAGGCAGAACCTTCACAATCCTATAAGGTCCAAAACACTTGGGTACTAGTTTTTTACTTCCCTTATGAGCAACATCCCTCTCTACTCTAACCAACTGTCCTATTTCAAACTGTCGTGGAGGACAACGTCTACTATCAAAACGTTTCTTTTGATTTTCTTGGGACCTAGTAACGTTTTCCATGGCCTCAGACCTTATCTGCTCTAGTTCCGTAATATCACCCTCGTCAACACTTACAGATAGCTTTATTTCACTTTCAGAAACCCCCGTGAGCCTAAGACCAAACAACAACTCTGCAGGCGTTTTTCCCGTAGATTTATTAATTGTATTGTTTAGACCCCACTGCACTTCTACTAGAGCCTCGTCCCATAATTTCTCATCTTTCCCGTGTGTCATTGTCGTTAAGGCGTCAAGCACGGTACGGTTGTACCGCTCTACTTGACCGTTTGCCCGTGGTGTGGCTACAGAATTTAACACATGTGTGACACTTTTCCCAGATAAAAAATCTTTAAAATTAGAACTAGTGAACGCACTCCCTCTATCTGTAATAACTCTATTTGGTACGCCAAAAAGTGCAAAATATTCCCTGAATGCATTTATCGTTGAGCTACTTTTAGTATTTTTAACGGCTTTTAGAACAATGAATTTCGTGAAAGCATCTATTATGGCCAATATGTATTTATTTTTCTTCTTACTGTCATTAAATGGACCCAAATGGTCAGCGTGCAAGGTGTGAAAAGGCCTTGGGACTTTCTCTATGGGATGTAAAAATCCAGACCTTTTACCACTCGGTGCCTTACCATGAGCGCATTCTATACATGACTGACAGTATTTTTTAATAAACTTGTTCATTTTTGGGAACCAATAGTCGGCCTTTACCTTGTCAAGGGTCTTCTCGTAAGAGAAATGACCAATTTGATCATGACACGCCCGTAAAATTTGCCACCTCACTCCCCGCGGAACTAACCATCTGTGTCCATCATTAGTTATTCTGTATATTAAACCCCGCTTCAAGCAATAGTTTTCTTTTACTTGTACTACCTTATCAGATTCCTTATCCTCCAAAATCCTTTTTATCCTCTGAGACTCGTCATCCGTCATTTGAACAGTCGTGAGCCAGTCTGTCGTAATGTGCATAACGAGAGAATTATCCAACTTGTCGTCAATGAGTCCATTGCCATTGACGGGATTGCGACTAAGCGCGTCGACATGGTTCATGGCTGTTCCAGGTTTGTACAACATATTAAAATCAAATTCTTGTATAAGACTCCACCAGCGGGCAACACGTGGTATCATGTCTCTTTTTGTTAGAGTCGCTCGTAACGAGTTGCAGTCGGTTATTATAGTGAATTTAATTCCGATCAAATAGGGTCTAAATTTGATGAGAGAGCTAACCACTGCCAATGTCTCTAACTCATAGGACGAAAAATGTTGTTCGTCTGGTGACGTCTGCCTACTGTAATAGGCTACTGGCCTCATACTGTTATCTGCCTGCTTTTGCATTAAAATGCCACCTACTCCGGACTTGCTAGCATCTGTATGCAGCTCAGTAATTGCTTTCGGATCATAAAGGGCCAAAATGGGACGTGAAATGAGGTTTTTCTTAAGTTCCCGAAAAGCTTGTTCTTGCTCCGCACCCCAAGTCCACTGCGTATTTTTTTTCAATAACCTAGATAACGGCCTGGCTATAAGTGCAAAACTCCTAATAAATCGTCTGAAAAAACTCGCTAAGCCTAAAAATTGGCGAACGTTATGAACATTTTGTGGTGAAGGAAATCTGTCGACTGCATCTATTTTGTTTCGTCCCGGTCTGATACCGCGACCCGATACTTCGAACCCTAAGAAATCTATTTCATCAAAGAAAAACTTGCATTTTGATAACTTCAAAGTTAAACCTGCCGTTTTTATCCTCTCTAACACTTCATTCAACTTTTGTAAACCATCCTCAAATGTAGTTGATGGCAATAGGACGTCATCCATGTACACCACTACGGAGTTAAAGCGCAATGTATCCAATACTTTATTTATTGTACGTTGGAAAACTGCGGGGGCATTTGTTAACCCGAAAGGCATCCTATTGAACTCAAATTGACCATCGGGAGTGACGAACGCTGTCTTTGCTTTTGCATCCTCTTCCAATTCGATTTGGTAATACCCGGACGCTAAATCCAGAGTAGTGTACAAGTTATGACCTGATAGCCTATCCATTTGATCCTCTATTCTTGGTAACGGGTAATGTTGCTTTACAGTTTTTCTATTAAGAGCCCTGTAATCAACACAGAGCCGCTGCTCACCTGTCTTTTTGCGCACAAGGATTATGGGGCTCGCAAAAGGTGAACAAGACTCTCTTACAATTCCATATTGCAACAATTCCCCCACCATTTTACGCACTTCTTCGCGTTCTGAGTGAGACAAACGGTATGGTCTATATACCACAGGTTGTGAATCACTTACGTCTATGTTCATTTTCTCAACATTAGTCCGCCCGAGTTCTTTTAAATTTGTAGCAAAACAAGCCCTATATTGATTTATTGTGTCCAACAATATAAGTTTTTGGTTCTTTGTTATATTACCGCCTACATTCAAGTCCGCGAGCGAAAAACTTTGCATATCCCCTTCAGATGAATCGATCTTATTAATAACCGGTCTATCAACAGTAAATATTTTTATTTTCCGAGCCCTAGCCAATAAACTATCTTTATGAAACGCTACCTCTTCATCTCCTATATTATCTACTAGCAAAACTCCCTTTCCATTTTCTAGCATAAAAACCCCTTCCTCTAAATTATACTCTTTAGGTTTGGTTCTAAAACATCCGTTCAAAAGTATTGGTCCAGTATACTCAGTAGTAGAGTACACGAGTACGCAATCACAACCTGGCTTGATTGAGCAGTTCTCCGTGACAAACAGTTTAATATGGGTTTCATCTTCAGAACACTCTGTTATGGTTAGCGTATCGTCGGTTTTCATAATATTCACATTAGGTAATTCTGTGAACGTTTGCCCTATCAAAATTGGGTATTTCAAGTAAACATCAGGAACGACTTGAATATTAACTGAAGCTTTTACACCTTGAATTTCAAGCTCAACTATCGCGCACCCTAAAGATTGGACAACTGCCCCACCAAAACCAGCCATAGCTGTGCACTTGCTCTTATCCCAGTTACCTATGATTTGTCTTGCATCAGATTCTCTTATTAATGAACAATCACTTCCTAAATCAATAAAACAACATCTATCATGACCATTAATTTTGACAGGCTGTACATACTTATTGTCATGATTACCCCCCGTTTTAGATATTTTTAAGACCGTTTTTAGCCTGTTCTGCTACTTTACGATAACAATCGGCAGTTTCGTGCCCCACGAGAGAGCAATTGGAACATCTCTTTACTGCTTTAGTGCACTTAGCAATGGTATGGCCTTCCTCTTTGCAATTGTAACACCTAACAGGACCTCTACTCGTACTAGCGTTTTGAGTAATCGCCGGCTTATCCCTATTCGAATTAAACTTTTTAGGTACGAATTTGCTCTGTTCCGGTTTTCGACTCTTTATATTACGAAGGTACGCTAACAACTTGTCAGGCTCACTGAACTGAGCAGCTTCGGCACCTAGTCTCACAGCCCTGTCTTCGATTCCAAAAATAATACAGTCTACAGCCCTTTTCCCGTGTATTTCACACCGATTAAGTAACGCGGTTTTCTCATAAAAATAGTCTTCGAATGAATCCCCAAACCTAGCCTTCTCTCCTAACATGTCACTTAACATCTGGCCGTAATTTTCATCAGCAGGAAATGCAGATCTTAATTTGTTCTGCCACTCGGGCCACGAGAAGTTCACCGTAGTTAATCCCTCATACCAACGTTTTGCATTTCCCACTAATTTAGATAAGGCAAAGATCACGACCTGCTTATCAGTCCAATTATACATATTAGAAATTTCATCTACTTTCGATATCCACGTATTTATGTTTTGGTTTTTGGATGATGGATCAAATTCTGGCACAACATTAACATTTCCATACCGTTCCCTTGCATTATTATTATTGCTATTAAAAATTTTCTCAAAAAATGATAACATTACATCATTAGAAGTGTTCTTACTCCTAGTATTCCTTCTCTTGTCACTCTCTGAACTGCTAGATCTGGTATAGTAATGCTTCGAAGAGCGCTTATGTACTCTTGAACTGCGAGACCTACTACGGCTTGCCCTTGGCGTTTTTGTCGGGCTACGTCTAGACCTGCGGCGGCGGTAATCATAGGAACGGGACTTACTTCTGCTCTGCCTAACCACGCTGCTACCGCCGTCAGGACTGCGAGCTCCCGCTCTGCAACGCTTCGGATGCCCCTCCCGGCGATCAGCACTGCTTTTCCTTTTCCGCTGCCGACCGGAACTAGCTCTGCTACCGCGACGGTAATCGCAGCTTCTCTCCCGACCACGACTCCTCCGCTCACGGCCATGCGGCGGCGAGGGCGTCGTTAATCGATGCCGGTAGAGCCTGCCTTCTGCCTCATCATCAGGCAATGGAGGGCTGAAAATGTACGAAGACGGACATCACTGCTCATTATAATGTATTTTATTGCTGTACAGAACTTGCCATTATATGTGCAAAGAATACAGCAATCTATATTTGAATTAGCACTAAGTACATAAAACTATTAGCGTAGTGCTATCAATACCGAAGAGTAGCCTCGGTCAAATTATAACACCATATAAAAATATAAGCGTAGCGCCATTGTTATCGAAGAGTTGCCTCGATCAAACAATACCGCCACATAAAAGTAGAAGCAACCCTTGTGCTATCATTACCGAAGAGTAGCCTCGGCCAAACAATAGCACCACATTCAAAATATAGACGCAGTAATATTGCTACCGAAGAGTTGCCCCGGCCAAACAATAAAACTACGCGTAAAAGCAGAAGCATACATAGTGCTAATACTACCGAGGAGTAGCCCCGGCCAAATAGTAACACTACATAAGTGCACCGTTATTACTACCGAGGAGTAGTCTCGGTCAAATAATCACGCCACACGTGTACACAAAAAGAAAATGCTTTTCGTATATACTAACAAACAACAGTATAACAGGCACGGCACAATGATGTAATAAAATAAAGTATTATATCGTTACAACTTACGTTCTACATCCCACTTCTGACATGTAGAATATTTTACTTTTTCCCAGCGTGGTGATTTGTGAATAAGACACAATACTTCCTTGGATATCAATATATTGACCAATATTCACTTAACACAACTTTTGCAACAGAACAACTGAGACTTATTCTAACAGGCAAACAGTTTTATTCCATCCCCACCACTCTACCCCTGTCGTCGGCGAAATGGAAGGGAACGGCGAATGGCGAGCGACGAATGACGAACGATCAACAGGCATACTTTTAAATCATTCACAATATTTAATAATTTAGTTATAACATACAAATAACATAACAAAATACACAATTAATTTTAAAATATACAATAAATGCTAACACTCGTGAGGCATTGAATCGGCCAACATTCCCGAGCCCCCAATATGCTCGGTTCCGGCCGGTGATCAGCCATTCATTCCCACATTCACAGCTACATTTCACCCAGCCAGGTCCCCGATCACAGAGCAAGAAAACATTTCGATCGTACTACTAGAGGCGAAGGTCGTAATAATTCAGGGTGTAAGTGAATACTGAGGGGGATGATTCAGCTCATGATTCTGAGGTAATATGAAGTGGAATTTCCCTCGCAAAAGTAATGTCTTTTAAACTTTTTTCAGATGGAAAATTCCACTTAATATTAACTTAAAATCATGAACTGAGTCATCCCTCTCAGTATCATTTGCGGTGTCAATTACACCCTGTATATTGCCGTGCACCGGTCGATTTAGAAAACAAGACACTACTTGTTTTTAACTAGTAAATCGGTTTAAAAAAAGAGAAAAAACATCCGTGCTTCGGAAGGCACGTTAAGCCGTTGGTCCCGGTTATTATTTACTGATGTAAGTACGTAGTCGTTACGTGAGTCATGTCAGGGGCGACTCAGTAATGACACTGACACCAGGGTTGATGGGGTTGGTAATTAACCTCACAATTCACACGATAGAAGAAGAAGATCGGTTTATGTTTCTTTTTACGCTGTTTTATAAGGAATTAGTAATATACCCTGTATATTGTATTAAAGACGCTTCTAGTAGCCGGTGAGCGTGATTTACCTCCGCACTCTATGCCGAACAAATACACGCCTATCTCTCTTGCGCCATTGAATCTCGCACGGAAGACCTTTTTTCAATTCAGGTTATTGAATCTGACGTTGATATATGCCCTTTGACCTTTTAAATCGGGGTGCTTTCATAAAAAAGACGAGAATGTTTCAGGGTTCAAGCGCGGTTTAACTCCATTTTAGTACCTAAAGTTTTGTAATCTCGATTAATGAACTAAACATAACATTAATAGCCTATAATAAGCCTGAGAGCCTGAACGGACGTACACTGCTGGTCATAGGCCTCCCCTCAATCAATCGGAGGGAGTATGGTGCATACTCCATCACGCAGCTCCAGTGCAGGTTGGTGGTGTCCGGTGGTGACGGCTTAACGTTACTTAAATTAACAAAAAAGTGCATTTAATAGCCAAATATACTTAATAAGACACGTCAAAACAATATTACCTGTAAAAAATAATTAAAACACAAAAAATATGAACTTACCTATTTCCTGTAGCTGTAAGTACGTTATCCGTGTAATTCGAAAGTTAAACGAAGGAAAATCTGTATAGCGCCTTCTATATTGTTTTTGAGAATTAAGTGAGCTTATTTTTTTTTTGATCTTCTTCTTCTTTATAATAATAAAAAACTATTTCCACAAAAAGCCACAAAAACATTCTCCCCTGACCATGAACCCAAAACATATTGCTAAAATTATTCTAGTCTGGTATGACTCCCGCGTTAATGCTTCGGATACGTTTAAATCCTCTAAATGGGCGGAGATAAGGTTATGACGATTTGGGAATCGGTGCTAAACCATCGGATGATGTGGATAATCCACAAATACTGCCCGTGTGGTCAGGGCTGTGGTAATCTCTCCTCTAGATTTATTCATAATCCTATGACTTTGTTTGTAGTCCTCTTGTACACTGGCTTGCTTCTCAATCCGTAAGCGTCGGTTCGAACCCCGGTAGCGGACTTGCACCAATGAGTTACTAATTTCACTTAAGTGCAGTTTTCACTAACACGGTTGGCTCGACCATTATTTATAACTATCACGTTGGTCTAACAGAAAGCTCGGTGAGGTGTGAGTGAGTACGGTCACGAGCATTAATATGTATACACTTTGGTACCATGTCACATTAACTTTTTTGACAAATTGAACTGTAAGTCTCACTAAATGTCAAATATGTTAGTGCGACAGAGTCCTAAAGTGGGTACATTATATTGCTCATGACTGTACTTAGTTCATCATGTATCTCTGACTACTCTAATTGGGACCTAGTCGTGAGCTTATGTTATTCTATGACTTTGTTTGTATGTGTCGTGGCCAGATCATAGAATTGACCATTTCATGAAATGATCGACCATTTCATGAAATGGTCGTATTTCATGAAATGGCCAACTTCAACTGACCATATCGTTTAAACGTCAGCGTTTAATGATATTTCCATCCACGTTTGGCCATATCATTAATGTAGGGTGTCCATGATAAGTGGTGTAATAAAAACGCGAAATAAGGTAGGAAATAATGTATTACTCTAGTACAAAGTACAAAAATGTTTAAAAGTCAAATAAAAATTAAAAAGTCATTTTCGATTAACGGAGTGTTGATGTAGTTGACATATACGCCGTAACTGCATCTCGCTTTGAAGTCGTCGTCATATTTTTTGACACTATTTCATGCCATTGGTCATCATTCAGTATACTTTTCGTGTGTAAGATAAACATACTGGCGGCGTAGGGGTGGCCCAAGGGCCACCCCCGCCGCACCCTAACCTACCGTTATGCCTTGTAAAAATTATAAAAAAAAGGATTATGATAATTTAAATTATGACAAAAACATTTATGCGTTTTAATAGAATCCCGTTTCAAGTAGTTAATGCCATCTGCGGCAAATCTACAATAAGTCACGTCAAAAAAAGAAACTTTACGGACAGTAGGATCGTCTATATTTTTCTTTTTTAAAATTAATATCTCTTCATTCGCAGTTTTAATTATATCATATTTTGAAATCCAATAATAGTCCATTGATTTACGTAGCGTGGTCACTCGACCTTCATTATTTGCCATATAACCTAAAAATAAAAATAAAGTTGCTGTCTACTATTAATACGAGTTTTTCTTTTCACCTTAGTGTCAAAACATTGCTTCAATGCACTTTTATCTTGTATTTGCTCATTATTATTCGTATTATTCGCGTTCACACAAGAATAATTATTGTCCGCCGCCATTATGCAAAACATAAACAAAGCGACACCAGCGCCACTACCGGTGGATAATGTTACTATTTTACGATATGATCGCTAACGTTTGGCCATATCATGAAGTAATCATGCATTTAGTTGGTCATATCGTTAAACGTTTTGTGTTCATTGATCTGGCCAAACCACATCATGATGTGGCCAACGAATGTTTTTCTATTTCATGAAATACGACCATTTCATGAAATGGTCGATCATTTCATGAAATGATCAATTCTATGATATGGCCACGATATATGAATATCTAATGCTCCTTTTGAACTTGACATTACGTAGTATTAATCATGCTAGAACGCGACGACTTTTTTGGCACGGTATGCTATTTACTTGTCATAATTTATCTGTCTTCTTTGCTAGGGGAGACAGGTCTGGGGGTTAAAAAAGCACATTTGACATTTGCGCATATAAAAGTAGGTAAGTGCTCGACGTCAACAAACGTCTGGTCAGTCTATGCATTTGCGCCGATCGTAGTGCCCTGGTATGCGCACTGTTGGGATAGTTGTATAGTACCTCGTCCCACTGCTTTCGATGATCTTTTTTTTGTGTAAATCTAAAAACTGCGCTGCCATCGCGCAGGCTCGTGCTGATACTGCTGCCGCGCAGTAACTACGCTACAAAATCCCACCCCTGAACATTTTCATCACACGATGACTTATTTGAAAAGGTCTACCGTAATATTCGGGTAAGGTCGATGGTGTCAGGTTATTTATATCCAATCCGTATCCCGGTTAAACTGGCGATCAATTAGAATACATCCCGGATAATTACCCGGATCCGATGCCGCCGCAACTGTACCGCAATCTAATTACTTTAATACTGCTCTCTCGCTGTGGTCCTGATGGAAATACATTGGCAAATGTTTCTAAGTAGGTACTTATTTAGCAAAGTGTGGTATGCAAAGTAATTGGAATATATAAAAAACTCTCAAATCCATTTATTTTCCGCAAAGAATATTTATTACCTAAACACAAAAAAAAACTCATTAATATTCTGTACAAAGAGTTTGTAAAATATTCAATAGTTTAAACTCGATACTTATTTTATTTCTCAGGTTTTAACGTAGCATGTTTAGAGTGAAAGAGACGAGGGATATCTGTCATACTAAACTATAATTTTAGTGTGAAGGAGACATAATATGTTTCGTCACTTTCGCGTTACACAATGTAGGTACTATCTCTGTTCTCCCGTCATTCTAATCATACTACATTAAATAGGGTATAAAGTTAACAATACGTTATTACTTCGTTAAATACTTGCGTTTGCCAAAATACTTGGTACATTGTGTTAATGTTTACCTCAGAAAAACCCTCAGACCCAGAAAAACGGTCCATTAGCACGATGGCCCATTAACTGGATGTAGAGTGCCACTAAAAGGCTACACCCGATCGAAAGGGGCCGGATGTTCCGGATAAAATACAGGCGAAGATAATCTGTTACCGTCCCGGATCCGGGTGCAGGCGGGTACTGAATTATTCCCCTGTTACCCGGCTGGTTTTGCACGGGTCTAGTCTAGCTAATGAAAGTTTAGTCCGGTAAGTTATCTCAAATCCGGACAAAATGGCGGTTTGAACGTTGTGGGAACATTATCGAGCGTCGATACACGGGCCGACACACCACGTGCTTAAATAGATAAGTTATTTATTTTTTATATTGCGTAAAGTTGAATTGGTAAAATAGACAGATATTTATCTATTATATGGCTTAAATAGAGGTTATAACTTATACCATATTCATAAGGATCGGGTAAAGCTTTATGCGGCGGAATCCCTGAGACACCCTAAAGTGTGCGAGTGACGTAATATAATACACAGTCGAGGCACTCGCATCCCGATACTAGGTAATACAATAAAGCCGGCGTCGGGACGTCGGAGCCTGTTGCAAACTTTGAAGCTTTCTGTCGACTTAGTTTGCTATCTCTGCGATATTTCTCTTTGCCGCTAATAGCGTAGGGTGCGTTGTGTTTATATACGTAAGTACGTCCCCCCGCTGTGCACAGACTAGAGAATGCAATCCCGACTCCAGATCCCAAATTCGAGATCCCGCTTGTACTCGAAATTTTCGGGATCTCGTCTAGTTCATAAAAAAAATTAAAGTTAGTATAGCTGAAAACGATGAAAACTGCTTGTTTGTGTCAGTGAGGTTACTTAAAACTATTTTTTTTGAAAGAAAAAAAAATCTTCTTTATTCTTCAATATTACTAAGTAAATAATTAAGTTTTCTTTACAGATCAGTATATTCAAAAACAAAAAGTATAACTCAAGGAGATTCGCCCAATCCCGTCAATCTCGAATGGAGTCTCGTCATATTATGCTTCGAGATTGATCCCGAATTTGACGAGATCTCGCGAGATCCCGATCTCATACTTGGAGGATGGCATTCCCTAGCACAGACCAGCCCATAACTAACCGGAGAGAGTACGAACTACATCACGGCCACGGGGAAGAAGAGAATGTTATTATTATTATTATTAGCCTGTATAATCCCACTGCTGAGCAAAGGCCTCCCCCATATCTTTCCAAGTATCCCGGTTCTGTGCGAGCTCTATCCAGTCTTTTCGATAACCGTCGAGATCATCGCGCCTTCGTTTCCGGGGTCTGCCACGTCTACGGTGCGGTGAGAAGAGAATGTTACCGTTCAAAAAGTTTGCTATTATAAGTACAACATAACAAATACTTTATTGTACACTTGGGAATTACGAAAACTACACGGACTATAGTCCGGCAATCTCGTGCGCGACCCTCCTGCGGGGCGACAGACGGTGGCGGGGACGGGGTAGCTAAGATGTCAGCGGGTAGCAGGTGGTGTAGCGGGGAAGGGAAACGCGTGCATCTGCGCGTCAAGTACGGCAGTCTCGGCCGCGCAGCCGAAGCGGCAACACGTGTTTGATAATCTGTTCTACTTTGAGGGCGACGCACACGAGATTAATATCTGAGGATGAGTAAGGCGATCTCAAGACAACTTAAGGAGGTTGTACATAAATAATTAATGAGCAAAACACGGAGAAATCAAAGAGAAGTGACGAAGAATATCAAACGGAGAGTGAAAATGAAAGCGATATGGAAATTGATTTATAATAAAACAATCTATTAATATTTTAGTTTTCCTAATAATTGGTCCTCAAGCATAATAATAAAAATAAAATAAAATAGTTCTATCTTTTTATTCACTCCTACATATATTACGTCACAAGTAAGTACGACTTATTGCAAGATTTATCCTGGCACACTTCTCTACGTGTGCAGCCGTGTTCTAGAATGTCAAAAGGATGACGCGCTACCCCGTCCCCGCCACCGTCTGTCGCCCCGCAGGAGGGTCGCGCACGAGATTGCCGGACTATACGTATTATACGGTTTAAACAAATGAAACATCAGGCAAATAATCCCAAATCAGTACCGGAATTCCAATCGTTCATGTAGATGCCCCATCACGTTAGACAGGACATAATTCCTTAGGCGGGTTGTTCGACACGCTCCACAAACGTCAAACTATCACGGCTACTGTTTAATTATCATGTGCGTGTGTGTGCGTGTGCGTCTGCGTGTGCGTGTGCGTGTGCGTCTGCGTGTGCGTGTGCGTGTGCGTGTGCGTGTGCGTGTGCGTGTGCGTGTGCGTGTGCGTGTGCGTGGGCGTGTGCGTGTGCGTGTGCGTGTGCGTGTGCGTGTGCGTGTGCGTGTGTGCGTGTGCGTGTGCGTGTGTGGCTGTGCGAGTGATTGCGTTGGGATTGACGGCGTATTGTGACGAGCTCGTTAGTCGCATCCGATAATACCGCTATCAGCCTGCGGATTACACCTCGCCCGAATGCAGGCTCTAATTGAACAACGCCCGCGTCTCACGGGCATCATCCATTTGCGCTAAATCTCCGTATCCAACGTACTTATTACGTACCCTCACAATAATCCAATAAATGGGTCTTGTACTAGGTCCAAGATAAATTATGAAATTCTGAAACTAACGAAAAACATTTTCTTTTTTCTATTTAACTTATATATGAATTTTAATCAAAATAGAGCCTGTAGTTTTTATTTTTAGTTTTAGTAGTTTAGTTTTAATTATTTAAAAATATTTAATTGTTAAGTTTTTGTAATAATACTGAAATTTGAATAAAATATGCCATGAATAAAAAAATCATACACCATTAAAAAAAAGTTAAGTCCGACATTTTATCTCGTTTTTCTATGACGTCACAGTGTGCCTTTACATACAAATTCCATAGTAATTATATGTTTTGACGTTTAGTAAAAAGTAACTGATTTGACTTGTTGGCTAATTTCCAACTAGTCAAATCAGTCAACGACCCGGCTATCGAAGTGATTGCGTAACTTTAGAGAGTAAAAGCTCGAGACATACTCAAGTGGTAGACAATTATCATTGAGAAACCAATTATTGTTTAGGTACTGGAAATAACCGAATGATAAGGGCAGTAGAATGATAATCAACGTTAAAGAAGCGCTCTTCGAATCATTGCTTAATCTCTAATGATTCAAAAATGAATAAACGACTAACATAATATAAAAACAATATTAACAATTTTTTTTTACACTTTATCGGTTTATAAGCCGTAGTAGCCCAGTTGGAAGAAGGCTTGACTCTCACTAGGTCTAGGTAGGTTGGTCGTAGGTTTGAATTTGTTTTCGAATTCTTGTTTGAATCATTTATCGGGTGCTTAGCGGCGAAGGAAAACACCGTGAAGAAACTCACATTGGGTTTAACCTGTATTGGGCTGGATTTTCCGTCGCGTGTTGGAGGGTCAGACAGGCAGTCGCTCCAGAAAAAAACCGCTGTCAAATCTTCGTATGAGGTAAGCGGACCCGGTGAAAACGGAATAACGCTAGGGATGTGATATTACAGTTTACATCTCTGTTGGGTTGGGAGCACATCCCACACATGTGATGTTTGACTGCCTGTATTGATTTAATATCAGTTTGATGTTTAAGTTCCGAACGAACGAACGAACGATGTTTAAGTTCTGCCCAGCAATGGAAATATATAGTCTATTTATGTTATCTATGTTTAAGTTCTTGTTTCAATTAACTAGTTAGTCTGTGTGTACGTGCTGTTAATTCCAAGTACAGTGAAGTTTCAGCACTCCAGCGCCGCATTGTAAACTAGACTATCAGATTAGTGTTTCTAGAACTCTTATTGATAGTTTCTGCTTGTTTTACTGGTCTGCTCTTGAAGCAAAGTCTTTTGTAATTTTAAAGTTGGTAGTACCAAGTTGGTGCTTAGAAGGAGAACTTATAATCATCTCAAAAGGAATCGCATCGTAATGGATTTATACTTAAAGGAGATGTCTTAGTATAGTTTTCACTAACACAGTTGACTCGACCAAAATAGACAGCGAAACGGCGTACCACCTATCACGTTGCTGCATTGGTCTAACAGAAAGTTCGGTGAGGTGTGAGTACTTAGTTCATCTTGCAATAGAGTGCTAAATCACTTTAGTTGTCGTTATAAACATTAAACTGTACTTACGTTTATATTTTGTTAAAATTGGTTATAACATAAATAGTTATGTAGTTTGTTTGTTTTCATTTACGGTAACGCATGTAATTGACTAGCATAATATACCAAGTTTTTCTTTTTATAATGCTAATGCTGTCTGTAAAAGTTTAATATGTATTGCTGTATGTGTACCTAAATAAATAGATGTACCTCTGACTACCCCAATTGGGATGTAGTCGTTAGCTTATATTATGTTATAATGGTCAACATATCACTCAATTCTGCTGATGATTTGAGCAGAGCCTGCTGCCGTTTGTATCGAGGTACCTTATCCCATGTGAATACCTATATCTTACCTATAACATCGGTTTAAATATCCACAACCACCCATTGTTTCAAAAGCTCTAGCCCAGCACAGACAGAATTGCTTATGTCGCCTTTTCAAAAATTCAGCTTTCCGGTTAGTTTTATGAACCAATTTGCGGGAAAAAACGCGGACAAAAGCGAAACAAAGTCGACAAAGCTTTGTTGGACTTGGTCTAACCAAGTTGGGGCCCCGGGGCTCCGGGCCGCCACTTCGCATAGTTACAGGAACAATGCCGCCACCCAACACGCAGGCTAAACAGAACAGCGGGATCATTGCATACAGCCGTTATTACCGTTGGTTCCGGTTACTACTTACTGATCTAAGTGAGTAATCGTTACATGAGCCGTGCCAGGGGCCTTTGGCGGCTCAATAATAACCCTGACACCAGGGTTGATGGGGCTGGTATTCCACCTCACAACCGATTTTTGTGATATGTCCCCACCGGGATTCGAACCCGGATCGTGAGCCCATCGCTCAACCACTGCACCACGGGGGCAGTTACACAATAGAAAATGTTTATGTGGCAATATATTTGAACGTTCAGATGGCATCGCTCTGAAGATAACCCACTGTTCTTTTTTTACTATGATCCAGGGTGACCGCGGATCTGATGAAACGGGGACGTGATTTATGCCGTGATTGCCTCATAATTCGGGATATTGAAGGTGGGACAACGTTAATAAGGACCGTATATCATAGTGATTGGTGTTTCATCGTTTCGTTGTTATATACATTTAGCAGTGAGTAGGATGCCAAAGAGAAATACAAATCACATAACATACATAATATTTTTTTTTAATTATATATTTATTAATGGATCACTTACAGTTATGCACATTATAGTAATTAAATAAAGTAAAACAGTATTTATCTGTAAGCCAATTACAAGTGAACACAACATTCATAAAAAAACAACATCTAGTCTGTTGAGGCCTGATTGTCCGAAAAAGTAAGATGATTCCGTGCTTCGGAGGGCACGTTAAACCGTTGGTCCCGGCTATTAGCCGTAAAAACACCTCCACCAACCCGCAGTGGAGCAGCGTGGTGGAGTATGCTCCATACCCCCTCCGGTTGAGGGGAGGCCTGTGCCCAGCAGTGGGACGTATATAGGCAGTTTATGTTTATGTTAGTCTGTTGAGGCTAACTTCTCAGCAGCTAAAAACTCATTATTAATAACATTAATATATCATATTATTGCACTAGTTGGTACAAAAGACAAATAAACCAAAAAACAAATAAATTAGTTTAATTTAACTTATTTTTAATGGAGATAGTGTCTTGTCAGCTTGCTCTTCAGAGCTCGCTGTGAATCGAAAAATATACGAGTATCCAGTTGAAGAGATTTTTCATAGCAAAGTTCACAAAGGGAGTTACCAAGGATGGCATTTACATTAGCTGCCGTATAGGTAAATATATACGGACGTATCCCGCGAGAGTGCTGATCGGACAACTCGTGATTTACATCGTAGTGATTGATATGGGTTCGAATCCCAGATCGGGATATAAACCACTGAAATCGACCTTGATTTGATTTTGATTTGTTGTTAATGGTCTTCACTTATAAGGTGACAATATCAATAAAATATGAGGAACTCGGTGGCGCAGTGGTAAACGCGCTCGGTCTGCGATTGTTGAAGTTAAGCAACTTTCGCAAAGGCCGGTCATAGGATGGGTGACCACGAAAAAAAAAACTTTTTCATCTCGAGCTCCTCCGTGCTTCGGAAGGCACGTTAAGCCGTTGGTCCCGGCTGCATTAGCAGTCGTTAATAACCATCAATCCGCACTGGGCCCGCGTGATGGTTTAAGGCCCGATCTCCCTATCCATCTATAGGGAAGGCCCGTGCCCCAGCAGTGGGGACGTTAATGGGCTGGTGATGATGATCAATAAAATATATAGGATGTTATTGACATCGTAACGAATACTGAAGAGGATGACCATGATTCTAAGTCGATATCAAGTGGAATTTCCTGTCGGAAAGTCATGAAAATGTTAGTATTTTTTAAATTATTTTCAGTTTTTATACTTTTGCGATTGAAAATTCCACTTGATATCAACTAAAAATCATGATCTGCGTCATCCCTTAAAGTTTTCGTTACGATGTCACTAACACCCGGTATTCAATAGAATAACTTTATTCCCAAAACAGTGAAGGTTACAAAAGCATTTACATAAATTAAGATTAACAATTTGTGACTAGTAGCTAACACTGCCCAGGGAAATGGGACTGACTCAGCATATTGTTGCTAAGAGTATGGTACGAGTACCCACTCTCACCAACACTGATATTCTGCCAGTACCCAAATTACGCTTATCAATTGGTTTATTGTACTGACAGCTATGAAATTAATAAATGTAAAAACTTTAAACCATCTCACATCACGACTCGTTCGCCACTAGTGGAGATGTTGTATTGAAAATAAAAGCAAATTAAAACATTGAAGTTGGACAGTAGTCTATGTGAATAAAGTAAAAAAGAGACAGTCGAGAACTGTAATCCCGCTCGTGGCCATTCCAGACAGTTTTTGTTCTCATTTCATTCCCTATTCAATCCGGCTAGCTTGTTAGAATGTCGCCTTTTCCGGCTACGGCTATCTTCTGAACATCACTATATCTCATCATTATCCCGTTTTTCACAAGGCCCGCTTACCTAACCTGAAGATTTGACAGGCCCGGTTTTATACAGAAGCGACTGCCAGTCTGACTATCCAACTCGCGAAGGGAAAACTAGCGGAATACCCAGAATATTCCCAGTAGTCTTACCAGTTGAACTACTGGGAATTTCCTTTCCAATAGACTTACTGAATATAGTAAGACTTCGCTTTTCCCATTAGTTATAGAATAGAATAGAATAGAAATTGTTTATTATAAAAGGACGCCACACACAAAGACAAGACAATAACATCACTTATTTTTTTTTTACAAAACAATAATAAAAAGCATAGAAGGATGTTCATTACAAAGATCATAAGGTGGTGGTGGACGTCCTGAGATAAAAGGGCCTCACTCAGCACAAGTCGCGGCGTGAACCACGACGCTGGTATTATGTGGACCCTGTTGGGTGAGGCACGAACGTCGTGTTCCATAAACATACGTTAATATTCGTACATAGATTAAATATTACCAAATTACTTAAAATAGAATGTAGGTGTACATATAATATATTTTATATATTTATCACAAAAACGTATACATAAATGCTTAATATTATAATAGTAATTAATGCAAGCGGATATAGTACGCACCTGATATAAACAAATACGAATGCATAGAACATAATAAGTAGTTCAGGTTAGGTCACATACCTCCGAAAATGCATTTCTCGGGATTGTGGTTTCCTCACGCTGTTTTCTTTCACCGCTGAGGACATAATAATAATTTATGATCCAAACGTGAATTCGAAAACAAATTCGACAATCAATGGTTTAGGCGTTTGCTGGATTCGAAACTGCGCCCTCAAAGTGAGAGGCAAGCGTTCTACCAACTGCACTACCACGACTCACTATATCGGAATACCTGCTAAAAAAAATAATACCTACTGAAATATTTTCTTTTTTCACATTATTTATTAGAGCGCAATTTTTCCCTAATCGGGTTTTAGTTTTTAAACTTTTTTTTTTTCAATATAGAATTTTCAGAGAAGACTTATTGAAAATTAATATTCTATTTTAACCACCAATTCACCACCTACGAAACGTGATCTGCTATTATCTGAAAAAGGCTGTTGTTATAAATGTTCAATATAATATAACTCTCGTTTTTGCTTCGCCGTAAAAATAAGTATTAATGGCGACTTGTAACGAATACAAGCCCCTCGATTTAAATAATGCCGGGCGGCTACAACTCCACGATGTTTCCAAGCCATAACCCGTGGCCTCGCCAGTCCACTAATGAATGGTAAAAACACCAGCGCCATTAACTCCCAAATGGCCTCTGCCGCCTCGTTTATCATACCACGCGATTCATGAATGAGGCATTACTTTTGGTAACTGTATCTACATACACACATAAACGATCTATAATACAGAGTGTTAGTGACATCGTAACCACAACTTTGAGGGATAACTCAGACCATGACTCTGAGTTGATATCAAGTGGACTTATCCGTCGCAAAAGCATGAAACTGAAAATAAATTAAAAAAACACTAACATTTTCGAATTTTCCGAGAGGAAATTCTACCTGGTATCAACTCAGATCATGGTCTGGACAATCCTCCTCAGTATTCGTTATGGTGTCACTAACAGACATACGTATTGGTACGGCTGCGTGTACGTCCTTGTACGGGGTGTAAGTGACACCGTAACGAAAGCTGAGGGGGATGATTCAGCTCATTATTCTGACTTAATATCAAGTGGAATTTTCATTGCAAAAGTATTATAATTGAAAATAATTCAAAAAACAGGAATTTTGCGACGGAAAATTCCACTTGATATTAACTCAGAATCATGGTCTGAATAATCCTCCACATGTATTCGTTACGATGTCACTAATACCCTGTATGCGTTCTCTCGTCGATCTGGTCGGTACGAAGCATACCCCACCACGTTGCTTAACTGCGGGTTGGTGATAAAATACTCACTTTTCCTAGCCATTACACCACCGAGATCGTACTTTCGTAGTAGATGTAATGTGATACATTTAAGTTACCGAAAGCGAGCTCTAGCTCAATGGAAAAATGGATCCATACACAGTCCCCTCCCCCCTGTTATCCCCGATCTATCATCATGGCTCATTTACGTTGTAGCGTGAAGCTTTGCCCGCTTCGTTTGTCACACCGCGGGTAATTAGTGCCTAGGGACCGCTTTGTAGTATTCTACTAACAACTACTCTCTTTTACAGCTCTTAGTCGCTTCTGGAAAAATCAGACCTGTCACTTCTTCAGGTTAGGTAAGCGGACTAAAAGTGTGAATGGGGTTTTGTTTAAGACTCTAAACCAGACGGTTTCAGTGGTCCAGTGCTTTGCCCATTCGAAGTAAGGATATACATAATACACAGAGTAGGAATGTACTTTTATTTGTGAACCTGTATGAGAGGTTTATCCGCACAGGGTCCGCGTGATGGCTTAAGGCCCGATCTTCCTATCTATCCACAGGGAAGGCCCGTGCCCCAGCAGTGGGGACGTTAATGGGCTGATAATGATATGATGATGATGAGAGATTTATAAGAAGTACAGTCTTCTTCTTATGTCGTGTGGGTCTGAGGTGGAATACCAACCCTATCAACCCTAGTAAAGTAAAAAAAAATCCCCTGGAGCTTGAACCGGAACCTGGCGAAGTACAGTAAAAATAGAAAATATGATCGGAAGGAGGAAAACAAGGGTATTTTCCTGATGTCAGTGTGTCGAGTGTTAAACCTATCGACCCGTTAACACCTTTGTTTCGTGCTCTTTGATATTTTTCTGCACGTGTGAGTTAATGTGGATTACCAATCTCATCAACCAGTGTTACTATTGAACCGCCAAAGTCCCCTGACATGACTCATGTCAACGACTTACTTACATCAGTAAGTAGTAACCGGGACCAACGGCTTAACGTGCCTTCCGAAGCACAGTTTATCTTACTTTCGGATAATCAGGTGATCAGCCTGTAATGTCCTAGCCAAACTAGGGAACACAAAGTAATCTTTGTGATATTTCCCCACCGGGATTCGAACTTGGGGCCTCCGGATCGTGAGCCTAACGCTCAACCACTGGATCATGGAGGCCGTTAGCTATGATCATATAGGTCAGGGAAGAAGGAGCACTCTATCAGGCTGCTTCACTGTGGATTGATGAGTCATAATTAAAACACATAATAACGGGTTCTTACCGCGTTTAAATGGGGATATGAGACTCCCGATATTTCGACACTGTTGCAAGTGCCATGATCACGGGATGACTGATGAGATTGGAGTGGAGTAGGTAGATCCATAATTTTCTACGGGCAGACATATCTGTCTACCCTCTTTCTTTGCCGCTTGTTTATGTTTTTGATATCGGAATGTTCGGAACCATCTGAACTCGCACGAAACTCACTACGACATCCCCATTTAAACGCGGTAAGAACCCGTTATTATGTGCTTTAATTATGATAATAACCGCGTAAACTTAAAACAATTGATGAGTCATGTCAGGGGCTTAAGGCGGCTCGGTAATAACCCTGACACCAGGGTTGATGGGGTTGGTAATTCACCTCACAATCCACACGATAGAAGACTGTGGATTGGTGAACAACAATCTCTCACGTTTTTGTTTCTTTAATTAACCCATTGTGAATTGAACTCGGGACGTCGGGGTTTAGTGGTCGAAGGTCTAGCCAGGTCATTGTGATGATCTTTCTTTAGTTACTCCTCGATATCGCATACCATCCCGTAACCACCATTCAGTAACAGTCTTACATAAATTAGTTACATAAATGCGAGCAGATAAAGTACCAATTACTAACTCACTTACAATTAATGTATACAAAGTTATTACACTCATGTTTCACTCGTATGGAAATTGTTTACAGGCAACTTTTAATTACTTACGTTCCATGTTGTAAATTAATATTAGGTGGTTATCTATTTTGTAATTCATGTTATACATATTATTTACAGTGTCCGTGAATGTTTCGTGTGTGGTGTGGAACTAATTTATGACTGAGTATAGGGTATGAAGTTAGATAAAAAAAGGGTGTTAGTGACATCGTAACGAAAACTTTGAGGGATAATTCTAAGTTGATATCGGAGAGCGGAAATGCGCAGGAATCGACCAATCACCGTGAGGGAGAGAGTGACAGAGCGTCTTCGGTTTTCACTTTCTCGAACGCTGTGATTGGTCAAATCCGCATATCTCCGCTCTTCTCCACTCCATTGAGTGGAACCGAGCTCTCTGTGAAAGTACATCTGTATACGGAAATGCGGCGAGAAGAAAATGCTTTAAGCCTCACATGTTGAAGAATAATAAATAATGCAGGCTAATGCACTTTATGGACGAAAGTGCCTATGTAATTAAATAAAAAAGTTTATTTATCTTTCCACAATAATATAAAAACACAATGATTAATGGGAAGCTGATGCTTAAACTAGGCATTCTGTACAGGCAGTCTGTACATCAGGCCCTTAGGATTCTGGCAAATGGATTGGCTACTACCTTAACACCTCCAGAAACCCGCAGTGGAGCATGCTCCACACCCACTCCGGTTATTTGTAGGAGACCCGTGCCCAGCAGTGGGACGTATATAGGCTGTTTATGTTATGTTTACCCCGTTTGTAATCGGCTTTAAAAGTAGGGTTGCATTAATACGTCGTGGTTAGGTTGGAGTACCCTTGTCATGTGGTTAGCGAGAGATAGATTAAATTGTTCCGATTGTTGACTTGTATGCTTGTTCTGCATAATAGACATGGGGGTATGTTAGAGCTCGCAGGCCCGTGCTAGTATTAGTGCGTCTTAGTATTACATTGAAAAAACTACCTACCTATAGATAAGTTATTATTATTGGATTGAACTTGTTATTTTTGAGTAAATGCTTCGTTGATGTCTTTTATATGAAAAAAATCGTGCATTGCTTTTTATAAAAAAAAGTTTGAGAAGAAGACGATTTTCTTAGACGTGTATTATTATATTTTTGTCTCGGATGAAATTCCTTTTTAGGTCGGACAGATGGAGAGCGCTGAAGAAACTCACCCGGGGCGAAGAATTATCCACCAGCAATTTATCAACAATTTCTCATTCTGTTCCAGACTCCTCAGCCTGGATGTTTCCTCCCTGGAGGACGTGTACTGGCTGGAGGACTCCACCGCGCGTCACGTGCTGCAGGCGGGTGACTTCCCCGCGTGGTCGGCCGCCAGACAGAGTCTGCCCACCGGCAAGGAGGCGCTGCAGGCCCTCAAGCAAGACCTCTGGAGCGTCGTCGTCAAGAGCAGCAAGCACCAGGACGCCTGGACTTGGGGTGAGAGAGATAATTGTAACATTTATCATTAAGAGCCACGTTCTTGTCAGTGTAGCATTCTCCATTCTTGTTTATCAAAGGTCAATTCTTTCACTTCCTTATAAGACACGACGTTCGCCTTCTCTTTAATCTGTTCCATGTAAGCTATTCTTGGTCTTCCCCTTTCTCAAGCGATATAAAAGCGGAAAAGTCCAAGATCCCTCTAGTTTCTTTTTAGCTTCCTCTCTCGCTTCGTTGTATGATCTTATCAGCAATCAGCGACACTGTTGTCCAGCATTTGAGAGAAAGCCCAACGCGATATTTGCGTAAATAAAAGGAAATATGCTACTTATTAGTTACATAACATAAGCTCACTAATATCATATTAAGTATAGTCAATTGCAAGATGAACTAAGTACTCATACCTCACCGAGCTTTCTGTTAGACCAACGTGGTAGGCGTATACATCAGCAATGATGAGTAGGACCTAAACAAATAAAACCTAGAAGTTACACAGATCGGCAGTTGTCCACCCTTCAGGCTACGCTCAGAATTAACTTTGTTTATGTAAGTTCTGCCTTAGACTTTATAACTGATGTAATGCATTCCAGGCGGCATGTTGGTGGTGTCAGTGTCGGTGTGCGGGCTGGTGACGCTGGCGGCCATGACGCAGCCGTCGCTGGCGCCGGAAGCCAAGCACTCGCTGCTGCAGTACGTCACTGGCAAATACCTCCACCCGCCCAGCTGTCGAGTGAGTCTACGCCTTGTTTTGATCATGACGCAGCCGTCCCTGGCGCTACAAGCTGGGTTCTCGCAGAACGTCATCGGGAAATATCTTCACAACCACACACTAGCTATCAAAACAGTTTATGTTTTCCTTCACTATTTATGACTCATAATGTAACTTTCGAAATTTAAGTCTTTCGAGTTACAAGCGTTTTCAGATAATTAAGACTATCACGCCTTCGCATTGGAGGTGTCCTTAGAAAAGGTTTAGTACGATCTACTCTGACCCGGCGTGCAACGATTGATGAATGTGGAGGAAGCAAGAGAAGTGTGTCAGGATCGAAGTAAATGGAATTCGATAGTCTCTGCTTACCCCGGTAGACTGGAAATAGACGTGAGTTTACGAATTCAAATTGCTTGCACCGGCCTTCTTAGACTGAGAACCGAAATCAATTTGGGTAATTCGCTCGCAAGATATAATGTGTAAATGTTCTTGTAGGTGGAGTGGGGTTGGACGGAGCCACAGCCGGTGGGCGAGACGATGTGCTTTACGGTGCACTGCTTCCAACGGAACGGGCAGCCGTACCCCATCTGCGACACCGACGAGCTCACAGTCTGCATCTCTCACGGCACCAGAAAAGTAAACATTAGCTATAATATTAATATAAGTTTCTTCCACGTTTAAACTTGCTACACCAAACTAGACGTGCATCAACATAGGTTTGTGAAAATGTCTCGGTTAGCGTCCCAGTTATCAGAGTAATGTTGACAGTTTGGAAGTTCTCCAGTTTGGAATTTTTGGACATGTTGCTTTTGTTGTTTACTGAGAAGAAAGAGTTGCTGTATGAATGTAGCACTGTTATTAAACAAACCGGCCTAAAAAGGGATTAAGGATTAAGTCAAAGGATTATTGCTGTGTGTATCGAGTACCTTTCCCGCCTTTCCTGCATCGCCCCCGCCTTAGCACAATGGACTATCACCAAGTCCTATTTCTAAATGTTCCGTATTGTTGTTGCATCTTCCTCTGTAATTTTATATTCTATCGTGGGAGTTGTGTTGTGAGGTGGAATTTTACATTGTCTCTGCTGATGGTTTCAGATAACGGCGGTAGTGGAGCTGGGGTCGGGCGACCCGGCGCAGGCCAACACGGCGCGGGTCAAGTTCACCGTGCGCACTGCCACCGTCTACATCATCTCTGTCATGATTGGTGAGGAGTATTTTGTGTTAACTCTAACTTGTCTGCTTTTAACTAGCTTTTTTTGTTAACTTTTTACTTACTTACTTATATTTGTTATCTTGTTGACTATTGACAACTATCACATGTTCGTAGTTAATGCTATATGCGTCGAGTCAAGTAAAAAAAGTAAAGAAATGTAACATTTAAATAAAACATGCAAACGGTCGTGCGATTATAATTAAAGAGCTTAATTTTGTTGCTGCTACGCTTGTATCGTATGTGGGGCTACATCAAGCCTTAGCCGATGATCTGTAGAGAATGTTAAGATACCCAAACACTGTATAAATGAGCGTTCCGATAGTTAAGGGTCAATTAATAACGTTCAAGAAAATTGGCAACGATGTGATTTTCATTCTATTCACTTAGAGTGGTGGAGTATGATCCAGTCGATTGAGGGAATCGTGTCCAGCAGGGGGGCGTGATAGGCCGGTTATGTTATGTCTGGGTTTTTTGGCTGGCACGACGACGACGTTCGAAAAACGCTATTGTGGAGGGGGGCCCTTAGGGTTTCGCGGTGGTGGTGGTGAGTAAGGGTGTGGTGGTGCAGGCGGCGTGTCGGTGTGCGGGTCCCCGTTCCGCAAGTGGTTCACGGCGGGCCCGGCGCTGGCGCGGCGCTCGCGGCTGGCGCGCGCGCAGCACGCGCTGGTGTGCTGCGCCGGCCACGCGCGCCAGCTGCACGTGCACCCGCGGGACCAGTACGACAACCCCGCGCCCGTGCCCGACAGCGACACCAGCGTGAGCATACGCACTTTACTTGTCTTCCATTTTGTACCGGGTGAGAGCCCTCAGCGCTCCCCATTTGTCCCATCGAGTAGTTAATGCCAATTAAGTCACGCTTTGAAAGGGATTGGCAAAAAGTTTCCATTGGGAGCAGGTGTTAAAGCAAGCAAAGACCTATTCTCAACAGTTGGATGCAGTAGGCTATGGAATAACAATAAAACACGTCATTTTGACAGACTTACAAATTCAATCTCGTGAAATTCAAACGCGGTATTTTGAGTTTCTTTGTAATCGGACCTCACCAAATCTACTTTAAAAGTCTATGCAATTGAGAAACTGAATGCTGTAAGTTCTCCGACCTAAACGATGCCGGATTTCGTCAGGAATCCTCATTGTTTAAAATTCTAAGCCAATCTAACCTTACCAAATTTAGTACCCAAAAGCTGGGTGAGCCTGTTGCGAAAAATCAAAAGCCGCCAGCTTAACAGATTTGGATGTTACCAGTGTCTGTGTGTGTGAAAGATCCGCCAATCCCTATTGTAAAGTAGCCAGTAAACGATAAAATCTATTCTAAACAGTAGCTGCGTTAAACCAACCTTATCTTCCAAATTCTAACCCCCAGGGTTTCACAATCGAGCTGAGTCCTCTAGGCGGAGAGATAGACCAGAAGCTATCACAATCAGCGACCTTCCAATACGACTCGGTGAACCAACGCGTTACCATGTCTCTCTGCTTCGACAAGCCCGGCATCTACCGCGCCGCACTCTATTATGAACAAGTGTTGCTGCAGAACGGACAGTTCGACTGCATCGTGCTTACAGGTGTGTAAGAATTCAAGAAATAGGTAGTTTTCAATGGCATCACATCTAATTTTCAAAAAAGACTTTCAAACAATTACAAAAAACAGTATTCCATACACAAAATTTTAACCTTGGCGTACTTACTACTAATACATAGTAGCTGGTTTTATTTGTGCCTCGTGTACTACTGCGACACACGTATTGTGCGTGTCTCTAATATTATAAATAAGTGCTACCCAACGTGAACATAATTATACACATGGCAGCGAGCGACACAGCGACAGTGGCGCGCAACATCTCGAGCAAGCGGCACAGCATCAGCTACGAGGCGCGCCTGCTGTCCCCGGGCCGGCCGCGCCGCGTGCTGTGCTGCCTCGGGCCCAAGCACCTCACCGTCAAGGACTACATACTCAAGTTCATCCCTAAGAGGATCACCTCCTTCAGGCTCTGTCCCTCCACTAAGGTAAAACATTTATACTAGCTTTTTATGTCGACGAGGAATAGAAAAGGGCCCAATATTGAACCCTGTGGTACTCTATGTGTACCTGATGAAGAGTGTCCATTAAGAGTAATACATACACTATTTATCAGTGATTGCCTGCTAGTCTGTTACTATACATACGTATATCACATAGATATTGATCATATTTATATTTGTACATTTTGTGTCAAAAATATCAGCCCCCTAAAAATAAAAATTGGAAATCTGTTTTACGACGTATTTTAATATTTTTTTGTACATTCCAGTTGATAATGAAGCCGTCCCCGGAAGGCACTGCGGGCGGCGAGTTCACACTAGAGGACGGCGCGCAGCCGTCACTGGTGCTGGCGTCGGCTGAGCGGGATCTTATAGCGGCCACCTTCACGCAGCTGCTCATTGCCAACTGCGGCGGCGAGGATACCTTCAAGGTTACTTCCAACATCATCTTAAATCGCCTTCTCTTTTTATGTTATTGTATTGTCATCTTTCTTGTTTTTCTTACCGATGTTCAATTGTTTCTTGTGTTGTATGCATATTTGTATTTGTACATTAAGCACAATCGTCATCATTGTGGTCACGATGCACGCGTATAAACTATTTTGGAAATTCCTGTAATAAAACAAGTGGTTTCATTATTTTATTTTTATGATTGCCTAAGTTTCACAACGTTGTACTTTCTGATAATAAATATCTTGTTAATTTCATTATTATTTTATTTTAGTAACCACCTTAAATTTATCTTTTTATTCGTCATTACATTCATCATCATCTTTTCATTCTTAATTACAATGATATAGTTTAGTCAGGATCACAACTAGATGTCACTTTTGATTGTTTATTCTCCCGTATTAAATTGATTGGCATTCTCTTGTTCGACATAACGATTTTTCATATAACAACGGTTAATATAACAACTTTTAATATAAATTACGTTTGGTATAATTTTACCTTTCATAGTTTTTATTTTAATCTGTTCTGTTGTTCTGTTCTGTGTGTGTTGTTATTGTTTTGTTCTGTTTGTTGTTTTCTGTTCTGTTGTTGTGTTAAGGTTAACGTCGTGTCTTATAGGGAAGTCAAGGAATTGGCATTTGATAGACTGGAATGGAAAATGCTACACCGACAAGAGCGTGGCTCTTAAATTGATGATGATGAATTTTTATTTTATATAACAGTCACTTGCTCTAATAACCATCGGTCTAACTGTTATATGGTATAATACTGATTAGATATAATATTTACTGGCTATAATTTTTATTTTATCTAAAGTTTTTTTATTTCAATAAAATCCTGCAAACATTATAGTCATAGTCATTTATTGATAATAATAATTACACGTCACAGATATTACAAAATTCAATGAAATTAAATATTATAACGAAATTCAATTACATTAAAATATATTATCAATTACAGGTCGTCAAAACTATAGAATGCCTGCTCAATAAGCCATTTTTTAAGTTTAAGTTTAAATATAGTACAATTCTTTGCTTGTATGATGTGGTCAGGCAGTTTGTTGTACATAGGTTAGGTTAGTACTAAAACCACGCATAACAGAGCGAGCGAAGCGAGCGGAGCATCAATCAATTGCATGCTTGCTTGTATATGTTGGCTTGCATGCTTGCTTGCATGCAGTTGCAAGGCGCGGGGGGGTGCAGGCGCCTCCTGCTTGGGGGTTCGCGACAAGCCCTTCATAAATTATACGTTAGGTTAGTATAATACTGTGACAACGAATCAAATTGCTTGCTTGCTTTCTGTGTGCTCACTTGCATGTTACATGCTTGCTTTCTGTATGCTTGCTTGCATGCTGCACGTTTGTTCGCTTTTTGTATGCTGGCTTGCATGCTGCATGCATGCTTGAACCAAATTGATTGTTATCATTGATTCTACGTTTTCATTGTTTTAACCAAGATGCGCGTGCGGGTTTGTCTTTAACATTTTTAGGCCAATTCTCACATGTTATTCCAGAACAAGCAAGACTTCTTCTACAGTGAAATTCGCAAGGTTCACGCCCGCCACCCTCACGACAAGATCGCCATCCGCGTGGCGCGCGCCGAGCTCGTCCGCTCCAGTCTTAAAGCCACCAAGCACTTCACGCAAGCCGACTGGTGCAAAAACTTTGACGTCAGCTTCCAGGGCGAGCAGGGTATGTTCTATAGTCGTCCTGCTCTTTTCTGACATTTGCAAATAACTTGCGTGCTATAGATCAATCTGGTTTAGGGCATCGAGGATCTGGTTACTATTGACCATCTGGAAAAGACATTAAAGCCATCTGGATATTTTGTCTGCAGACTAGGGTCAAAAGACAGATATAAGATAGGTCTTATACAAAGATAACAAAAAGATGGTATTAACAATTTCAGATGCTAAGATTAAAACTCATCATCTCATTAATTCAGTGAATGAATTATTGGGACATGCCATTTTATGTAATTAAGCAGACTTCATGCCTTTTTAATTTTCATTTCCTTAGTGATTTTATTGCTTGATGCAAGCGGGATGCCTGGCCTATTAGTATTCTGTGCTTTGAAAACGAACGGAACCGAGGCTAAGCTCTTTGTAAAGCCCCTGAGAATGTCGCTAATAAAGGTTTAATCAATTGTGTTCTACCAGGTGTGGACTGGGGCGGCGTACGTCGGGAGTGGTTCTCGCTGCTGTGCGGTCAGCTATTCGACGCCAAGCTCGGGTTGTTCGTGTCCTTTCACGACTCCGCCACCGGCCTCGTGCATCCCAACCCCGACCGCCCGCCGCATCTCAAGGTCTGCTAGGATATTGATGTAGAGCAACAAACCCTTAAGTTCGGTGACAGAAGATCAGTTTCGATCAATATATATTTGCTTTGGAAATTATTTACATATAAAGAACTTTTAACTTATCTCAACTAATCTTAGACCAAACGGGTCTGCAAATGCTTCGCGTATTATGTTGGGGTACTTTGTTGTTGTGTTTTACTGTTAGTCATTAAATTCAGCTATACGTTACAGTTGAAGCACTTCGAGCTGGCGGGCAAGCTGGTGGGCAAGTGTCTGTACGAGTCAGCGCTGGGCGGGTCGTACCGCCAGCTGGTGCGCGCCCGCCTCACGCGCTCCTTCCTGGCGCAGATCATCGGGCTGAGGGTGCACTACAAGGTACTGCTATTTGTCCAAATAGCTTCGCGAATACCGAATTCGGGTGATTTGGCAATTGAAGACCCCTTAGAGCTACTCCCAGATCAATCAGTCGTTTAATCGTTTTTCGAGTTATGACAGATTCAATGAGTGAACTAGTAACTAAATCATTTAACAGAGTCGACATGTCTTGCTGTTCATAACTTGACGACTCGGTTGATAACATCCTTACGTCCTTACTGATTATTTGTGATCTTATTGGCACAGTACTTCGAGCAAGATGACCCGGAGCTGTACCTGTCGAAGATTAAGTACGTGCTGGAGACGGACCTGGACGCCGGCGAGGCGGTGCCCGAGCTGTACTTCTCAGACGACGTATACGACTCTAGCGGGCGACTCGTCGAGACACGGGATCTCATACCCGGCGGGGCCAACATACGGGTGACTATTGTTGTTAGCAACATTTGGCGACCTTCTTTGAGATCGTCAATTGTTTTGAGATCGCTCCAACCGCGTCGCGTTGTGAAGGTCAGCAAGAGCGTAACGTGTGTTTCAATGTCCCCTCCCCGCGCAGGTGCGCAACGCGACGAAGCGCGAGTACCTGGACGCGTTGGCGCAGTGGCGGCTGGCGGCGCGCTGCCGGGCCGAGACCGACGCCTTCCTGCGGGGGCTGACGCTGCTGGTGCCCGACAACCTGCTGGCCATCTTCGACGAGAACGAGCTCGAGGTAAGTAGGAGCTTCCCAACAGTGCTTTGCAAGGGTATATGCATATTTTTATATTTATTGTACAATAACCTACAGTACACGATCAATTTTGATATATGCAAATTTAAAAAAAAATATGCGTATGAATTATCAAACTCGTTTGAATTTAAATAAAACAGCGTTTTTTGTGACTTATCTAAAGCTTTTGATTGCGTAAATCATGTTAAAACTTGATAGAAAGGGAAAACTTGATCATTACGCAATCAAATCTAAAACCTTAAGCATTTTTATGCTTAGAAAATAGAGTTTAAAACGTAGGAATATATGGAGTAGTCATTGAAATCCCTTGTAAAAGTGGGTGTCCCGCAAGGATCGATATTGGCCCTTTTCTTTTCCTAGTATAGTTAAAGAGAAGGAATTGATGTGATGTGAAGCGCTGTGTCGCGCAGCTGCTGGTGTGCGGCACGGGCGAGGTGTCGGTGGCGGACTGGCGCGCGCACGCGCTGGTGTCGGGCGCGGGCCGCGACTGGGAGCGCCTGCTGGCCTGGTTCTGGGCCGCGCTGGCCAACCTCAGCACGGAGGAGCGCGCGCGCCTGCTGCAGTTCACCACCGGCTGCAGCCAGCTGCCGCCCGGCGGCTTCCAGGTACCTTTTTATTGCTATCTGCTGTGTGACTATTAAGTTTCCCTTCGGTCTCCTGCAATAATGCCCCTCTAATTTACCCGGTTTTGTTCTCAATAATTATATTAAGGATATCGTCCTCCCTTTACTGTGGTTTAGTCAATTTCATCACTCGCTTACTCTAGCGAATCAAGACGCTTCTCAGGTACGCATTGTTCTTGACGCAAGGGGTTAATTTAATTCGAATGGATTATACACTACTTGTTATAGAAGCGATTGCAACTTCACAGAATTGTAGTCTTTTATTGTACTAATGTATACTTGGACTTTACCCGTAGGTACATGTTGGACCTTTACCGTACAATAGTTGGACCTTAACCTCTGTTAATTTCCCACTACTACGTGTATTAGAAATAACTCGTTTGCATCGGCAGGAGCTAAACCCGCGGTTCCAAATCACCGCAGCGCCAACGTTCGGCGCGCTGCCCACGGCGCACACGTGCTTCAACCAGCTGTGCCTGCCCGACTACGACAGCTACGAGCAGCTGGTGCACGCGCTGCTGTGGGCCATCAACGAAGGCGGGGAGGGGTTCGGCATGATATAGATACAGGCGAGTGGCGTTTGAGGTACTAAATGTGTGAATGGTAATGATGTGGACACGAAATGTGGAAATGGTAAGCTTGATACAGGCAAACCAGTAAGGCTTGGCCTGATACGGCTTGAAAGGTTGATGTGTATAGGTATGAAATAGAGGCAAATCAGCCACTTGTTGGTATGTAAAGTTTAAGCTCGAAAATGTCGAAAGGCGGAAATCCTCTAAAAATATTTTGTGGCTAAGTTGAAGATGGGAAGCTTTTTGGTTCAGAGCATCCAAAGAGGGATGTGTGAATGATGCGAAAGGAGAAAGGTGTAGTGTGAAACATGTCTTATTATCAGCCGCAAACAGTATATTGTTGTGAAACAAAGCGGTCTTTTAGGTCTCAACTCAAGACAAAAACTATTCTAAAAGTTGTGTGCGTGGTATGTATGGAAGACATTATAAGAATAATATTTGTGATCGCTCCTACCACAATGTCATTTGACTATTTGTCCTGTCTGCACGATTATAAATGTTATGTTAGACGTGAAAATTCGGATATTTACAACATAAATGTACCTACGATAGGCAAAGAAAAGTTACCGGATGTTGTAAAATAGAATTATAATCTACTCACCCAAGTGTATGTAGAATGTACAGCTAAAGAAAAAAACATCAAAACTACGTTTATCAAAGTAATCCAAGGCTCTAAGTTTCCAGAGGCTTGTAAACTATGATCTCTTGTCAACATTTCTAGTCATTATAAGAAAGCTAGTCCAATAATGGGACGAAATTATTGTATATTTAAAAATACCAAAAAGACATCTAAATCGAGCGAATGTCAATGTAATTATAAAATATTCTCTATGACGAGTTCTTTAGCCCGTAGTCACTTTACTAATATTTTGTGACTACTTAAGATGACCAGAAGAACTGAAATCAGTCTAGAACGGACAAATTTACTTAAACGTTTGGCGATGTGAGTACTCGAATGAAATATATATAAGAATGAGAATTGGGTAATAATATGCGGTGTTTTAAGCTAAAAGCTGAATATTTATAGAGTATATTGTAATGTATAAAGCACAGAACAAGAAACCAGCTTACGCTCGGCCTCTATTAGAAGCGAAAACTGCGTTCTAAATTCGGGTCAGTACAACACAAAACATAAACAGCCTATATACGTCCCACTGCTGGGCACAGGCCTCCCCTCAATCAACCGGAGGGGGTCAGTAAAATGATAATAATTAGTCCCGTCTCACACGGGAGTTATCGCGACGTGTGCGGTAATGCGAACTTTCCGTTTGAACAGTTTTGTGTGCGGGACGGAACTAATCTAGACACGCGGTAGCGTGTCAAGCCAAGTTAAAGAAACAGAACTGGCGTGCCGCACCGTGTGTAATATTACACGAACCATTTGGAGCCACTTTTGACCCCCTCATAAATCAAAAACTATTTCACATAAACGTATCAAATTTGGCTCATACATTGAGACTTGCGAGATACATGTGTGTTCTAAATTACATAAGCTTATCTCAAACGGTTATTTAGATATGTGTCCAAAAATCCTCAATTTTATCATTGACTGACTGACTGACTGACCTATAGATCAAAATTCTAACCCAGTTCCAGATGTACTAGAGAGTTAAAATTTGGTATGCTGATAGGTAATTAGATGAATACAAAGGAAAAAATAAGAAACTGGCAATTTTTAAATAATTAGATTCTATTATGAACGTTTAACATAAATACCTAATTAGTGCCTGTACCTAACTATAGATGTAAATACTTACATCTCAGAATCAGTAAGTAATCAAAACTCATGACAGCGGGTCTTTATGTGGTAGATATGTTGATTAACTAAACATATAACATAACATATAATCACGCCTATATGCCCTATCGGGGTAGGCAGAGCACTAAGTACTTTTAGTTTTGAATTTGTCTTTTTAAAAGGACCTACGGCGTTACGAGGATATGTACCTACTTACCTACAAAAAGTAATGATATCCAATCAACAACATAAATGTGAAATGACAGCCAAGTTCAATATTACGTTAAATGCCTTGGTTGTCGACTTCAACGACAAAAGAAGTGAGATCTAAATGGGTGCCAAGTTCAATGGTCAGTCCTGAAATTTATTTATAAGTAACAGTATAACATATCATAACTTCTTATAACATAAGATAATGTATGCCTAAGGTCTGTCTTGGCTAGTTTTCATAAAATTATGAATTATAGCCTTCGCAAGTTCTAAACCTACAAGTATTTGTCGGTTATTATTTTATAATTCCGAAAATTTGGATTGTTGGTAGAAACTAGCGATCGAACATAATAATTCGTTGGTAGATTTATAAAAACTAGCCAAGACAGACCTTAGGCTACAATACATTATCTTATGTTATAAGAAGTTATGATATGTTATACTGTTACTTATAAATAAATTTCAGGACTGACCATTGAACTTGGCACCCATTTAGATCTCACTTCTTTTGTCGTTGAAGTCGACAACCAAGGCATTTAACGTAATATTGAACTTGGCTGTCATTTCACATTTATGTTTTTGATTGGATTGTTATTTTACTGACTTATGGAACCACCCATGGTATAAGAAGACCAGGTATGCTCAATCCTATGACAAGCCATTGCTAGCCCTTCATGACATAAGTGTTACCATTAAATTGGTATCTCCAACATTCCAATGAAGTACATTTTATTCTTGAATATTAAGGGCATTACTGACTAATGTATTTAATTACTATCATTTGTTACATTTACATAAATCATTAATACTGTACGTAAATGACTTACTAAAGTACAAAATCTCCTTGCAAAGTAAATTAAAAACACTGAACGTGGATATTTTTTACAAAATGGCAACACAGGGTGGGATGACGTCAGCTGGGCTAACCTTGAAATGCTAGCTGTCACTTTTGAGCATACCTGGTTTTCTTATACCATGGAATCATCCAAGAAGTTTCCTGTGTTGTTTTAACAAATATTACATGACTATGCAGTCGTGCAGTCAAGCGTCTCTTAGTGTCGCCGGAGCGTGTTTTGGTTCCATGGTCAGTCTAAAGGAATCCTGCCACCACGGTCCTCCGAGGACTGAACCGCGAGACAATAATATACATCCGCTCGACTCGTGCTTGAGTGACTGCTGTTGGCGTAGTCGGAAAACGGACAACCTACACACACACACACACATACACACATTATATAGTGTTAGTGACTTCGTAACGAATACTGAGGTTGATGATTCAGACCATGATACTGAGTTAATATCAAGTCGAATGTTCCGTTGCAAAATTCATGTTTTTTTGTTTAAAAAATATTTTCAATTCTATTTTACTTTTGCGATGTAAAATACTACTACTTGTTATTAACTCAGAATAATGAGCTGAATCATCCCTCAAAGCTTTCGTTACGATGTCACAAACACCCTGTATACTTCGTAAGCAAGACTGTGCAAAGCAGATTTTGGACAAATTAAATTTAAACCCTATGGTATACTCAAACGAGCCACATGAGAGGTGAGTTGATTCCGAGTCCGAGTGTGTCCTTGTCTATCGCCTTATCTACTCGATCGAGTAACACTGGGTAACTGTACCCAGTAGATAAAATTACTGAGTTTTATCATGGTAGAAAGGGACAAACACCGTGCCAGTCTTCTTGGCCCGTTTTTGTGCCAGTGTGCACCATCTTGTTTATAAAGTATATAATATCTTTGCCTACTTAAAACTCAGTCTGCACACAACTTTGAAACATCAATGAAGCGCCATTGGAACATGAATGGAGCTATGCGTCGTAAGACCGAATGTCCTATTAAATCCAATCCAACTGTTTATTGTCTCTGGAAATCTCGGTATTACGAAACAATGGAAGGAGAAGCCTCACTCGACATATAATGCTGTACAAATGAACTGCTGAAAGTCCAAGGACTGATTGCAAGTTTATAAATAATAAAACGAAATTAAAACTTACCGTAGCTCCCGGTGTGCAAGTATCACCGTTCAATCTGATGAGTCTTATTTATTACAAGGACAAAACATGAAAGTTTCATTATTCTACGTTTTCCGACTAACACCAAGAGTGCGCGCACAAATATGTAAAGAAAATTATTAAAAAAAAATTAATTGTACATAAATTTTAATTATATTAAATTATCCCAATCATGGGCATAGTTCTTCTGGTGTAATTTTACTAGTTTAGGAAAACGGACCCAAAGACGGCCTCGTTATATTGATTTTGTCACAAATATAATGCGTTAGGCCTAATCCTTTCGTAGGACCAAATTTACACCGACAAGTTGCGTTTTGAAAAGATGAACGGTCACGAGCAATAATATGTATACACTATGATACCATGTCACATTAACTTTTTTGACAAAGTAAACCGTAAGTCTCACTAAATGTCAAATATGATAGTGCGACAGGGTTCTAAAGTGGGTACATGATATTGCTCATGACTGAACAGTTAAAACGGTCAAAGTAATATCGCAATCGTATTTGATTAGCATTAGGCCTCGACATTCCCAATTAGGCTAGTCAGAGGCGCATCCAACAAGACGAGCTAAGAACTCAGGTTTTACCGAGTTGTCTGTTCTTTTACACCAACGTGAGAAAATTTGATTGATTGAAACAAAAAAAAATAGATTGTTGCTGTCAATAAATAAATTAAAAATAAACGTTAATACGTTTGTGTACTTAAAGCGTTCCAATCTACTCTACAGATGTGTGAACCTTCATCTTGTAGGTACACAAACATGGGGCCCTGAAAGGCAACATTGAAGCAATTGATTTAAAACAGCGTTATTTCAATTTTACATGTTCAGATATAACGGAGCAATGTCAACCGAAGTCAAATAGAAATATGATTTAGATAAATTGCTTCAATATGGCCCTTTTAACCCCCAGGTAACGGGTAAGATTCTATCTAGAGTAGAATATAAATAGCGAGTTCATTGACCTAGCGGCTCTCTTACCTACCCCCAATTCATATTACATTGTCATCGTGGAGTTCATATACTCGTATTTGTACATTCACTATTTCAAACATTGGTGCTGATTTCAGCAGACACCTAAGTTATTTATACCTGTAATAATTTTCTTTTAAAATGAATGAGTGATTGAAACAATAACCCGGACGAATCACATAGGCATCGCTCTGGTATGCTACCCGCTTAACGTGCGCTGTCAGCTTAATGCTGTCTGGTTAAACGCTAGTTTATGTTTCCAAACGTAATTTGAAAGGATTGTTTCCATTTAATTTAGGCTGTCGATTACCCGTCCCTTTACGGCAGGTAAGAAAATGACATGTAAGGAAAACTAGCTGAAATCAGTACCATTGCTGCTGTTAAAGAAATTAAAGTATGTATAACTCCCGGCAAACTTCTTGAGCATCGAGTGTCGTAGTGGGGGAAAGTTCGCGCACGTACACTTCCGTGCAAAAAAAATGAACTTTTGATTATTTTCTTAACTTCATTAAAAGAGACAATTATTATATTATTTAATTATGTAAATAAAACTAAACTTATATTATTATAGTTTATTAAAACTTATATTATATTATTATATTTAATAAAAATCTAATCGTCAGGTAAGTATAATATTGATTAATGAAGATTAATATGAGGTTGAAACCAGCAATACCAGAGCTAGTGCTAGGTTTTGGATCTGTAGACGTAGACCTCGTGCTAGTAACTAATTCTTAAACTTAAAAAAATGAGCAATAACAAAAAATCCAACAAAAGAGTAATAACAAAAACGTGACAGTTTCACTGCACGCAAGTGTATTCGGGAGTCAAAGGGACGAAGACGAGAGTGCGCGGGGGAAGTATCGACTGATCTACCAATAGCCGGTCGATGCGGGACTCACCCGCCCCCGCGCCCCGTACCGCACCACCAAAGAGACCTAAAATTCGGTTGTGCGCAGTCAAGGTCGATGCTCAAGAAGTTTGCCGGGATCTACTTAAATGTGATTTTATTATAGAAACTATAGGAAGAAAAAATATGTTATTTTGATTATTTAAATTCTTCTATGTATTATTTACACGAGGCCTAAGCATTACCCTCACAAAGCTAAAGTCATATCTTATATTTTAAGTTAAATTATTGAGGAAAATTTGTTTCTGGTTATGCAAACGCGGTGAGGTCTAACTCTCTTGATCTTCATAGATATTATTAAACTCTTTACAAATTGTCTGTACAATAGGTTCTATGGGTACAATCTTGTATGGCAGGTACGATTGGGCGTTCCACTGACGCTATGTACTTCCCCAAACGTGGGGGGAAACCGTCGGTAACCTTCTCGCCTCATTTGCATAACCAGCTCCCAGTCAAGCAAATATTTTATACTTTGTTATCTTCGATAAATTTTATTCAACTATCTACAGTTGTCACTAACACATGTTAGTGACATCGTAACGAAAACTTTGAGGGTTGATAAAGACCATAGTTCCGAGTTGATATCAAGTGGAATTTTCCGTCATCATCATCAATTTAAGAGCCACGCTCTTGTCTGTATAGCATTTTCCATTCCAGTCTACCAAAGACACGACGTTAACCTTTTCTTTAATCTGTTCCATGTAAGCTTTTCTTGGTCTTCCCCTTCCTCTCTTTCCTTCTAGCTTTCCTTCTATGATGTTTTTAATAAATTCGTCGTGTCTTTTTAAAAGTATGGAGCTGAAAATAATAAAAAACACACGTACTATGAATTTTCTTTCTATCAGCTGACCACATTTTATTAATATTTTATCTACTACAGCAATAACCAAATACATACTTAATACAAATCTTTACGTTAATTACATTACAACATAACTGTTGCGACACCTCCCCAACAGTCTGAATCATCCCCCTCAGTATTCGTTACGATGTCACTAACACCCTGTATATATTTATTTGTTGCTATAGCTTTAAGATTCATTTTGTATATAATATGGAATAAATAATTTAAGTAGGGGGTCTCCAAACTTTATAAATTAAGGTATTTTTGATTATTTCGCAGCGTGTAGCATTATTTCGATCCTGTGACGTCACTGCCGGTATTAATTCAGTTTATAGCATCATTCATGTTGTACTAGTAGCGTGTTGCAACTATGTGTAGACAAAATTCGAACCCCGGTTGTTCACGACATATTTTTTAAATCTTTGCCTACTATATACTCTATGTACAAAAAATATGTACACTGTACACTCATTCCACTCGTCCCTTCCAAAATAAAGTCGCGAACGGAGCTGCAATTTCTTTTTTTTTAATTATTTTTTCAGTATAAAACTTCAAAATATCCGGCTCGATGGACCATGAACAGGGAGACGCTTAGTTTTATAGTGAATAATTAAATAAAAAAAGGATTTTTTTTGCTCCGTCCGCGACTATTTTGAAAAGGACGAATGGAATGAATGTACATAGAGTATTACATGTAGTATTACAGATTATAAATAGTATGTCGTGAACACTGGTCCCCGACGATAGCAACCATTCCAAAACGTTGATATTTTGTAGTTGACATTGTTGATTAGAAATTTAAGACTGAAATAAACAATTGAACATACAACTCTCCTTTATTACAATAACCGTTACAATTAGTTAACAACTTAGAAACAAAACTTGCCTATAAGTGACAAAATACCTAACAAATACGTGTATAGACTAATATAATCTCAAAATATACTCACCTAATTACTTTGCTTGAATCAACGATATTACAAATTCAGTGTAACCTACCTGCTTTAGACCTCTATCTTACTAGGACACCATGCGCGACGGTGGTTGCGCCACCAACAAAATGTATGCAGTTGTATAAACGCTACCTCGCCTGGTGTTTGTGCTTGTTGGTGGCGCGAATGTGGTGGCGCCACCAATTAGATGTTGATGTATCTTGTGATAAGATGTAGTTGTGTCTTAGTGAGGTATGGCCCTTAGTGTCGGACATAAATATCGACAATTTTTCTGAAACAACATCTTCTATCGTGTGGGTTGTGAAGTGGATGACCAACCTGAGCATCCCGGATGAAGTCGCCATAGAGCCCTTTGGTTTGATAAATTCGATTTCCCACTGAAATAACTTTTTTGTACCTTTGATGACTTTGCTCTTGGCCCCAGACTTGCCCAAAGGCATTGACGAGGCCTAAGATGGAGCGAGCTCACCCAGAAGGTGCCTGTTCACTCTGGTTTGAAAGCACACTGGTTATATGCATTCGGAAATACAGAAGACGGCAGAGGATTTCACATTCTAGCAGTGCGCATAATAGCTACTTTAGTAAAAACACAACTAATGCAATCTGATTCTTTAAATAGTAAATCCATGCCCCATATCAGAGGCCTTAGGCTAACTCTGACATCAAATTCGATGATATCCGTCATCGTCTTTACAACCAACATGAGAAGAACGAGAATAGAATCCGAAAAATTATCAATAGCTATGTGCAACACATACCCAATACAGCAATTGTCAACAGTGTAAGGCTAGCAGCCGTGTCTAGCTGGCACCATGGACCACAGCACGGCTTCAGGAAGGGTCACCGGGTAACGGAAGAACGACCGCGCCGCGCCCAGCATCCTGCAAGGAGATAGCATTCCCTACTTTATTTTTATGGCCAAAGCGTCTGCAGCGCTCAGGGCTCTCACCCGGTACAAAGTTTAAGACTGTTGTCTTAAAACCAGTCTGTTGTACCGGGTGAGAGCAGAGAGAGAGAGACAGGCCTGAGGGACGCGAAGGGAGGATTACTTATAAGAATTAATCGACCCTAGTATGCCGATAGCGATAAGCGTCGATCTCGCCGGAGTGGGCGGTATCGGGGAACTGAAGTGTTTTTTGTCGCGAGCTGATTGGCTTGTTTATTATTGTATCCCGACCTTATAATAAAGAATAAATAACATATACGTCCTACTGCTGGGTACAGACCTCGCCCGGAGGGGGTAGCATACTCCACCCTGCTGCTCGATTGCGGAGGTGTTAGGGCTAGTAGCCCGGGACCAATGGACAATCAGTTGATTCAGCCTCCAATGTCCTAGCCAAACAAGGGACAGTCTGAGAAATTTATTTCGACATTGTCCCCTTCGAGCGCACACGCACGATGACTTCTGACTGTGCTGAACCCAGTACCTAAGGTTATTGAGAGCGTAATTTGAGATTGCCTATTAGACAATACCATTCCTAAAGACGAATTCGTGATAATGTATGATAATACTGGCAATAAATTTATTTTATTCTTATTCTTAATATATTTCATCACGCACATCCTTTTAAAAATATATACACATAATATACGAGTAACATTAAAGCGATTTGTACAATGAAGGCAAATATTACCTTCCTCAGTTTCCGCACATTGTAATAAAAAGTGGGTTTTTCCCAGAACTTGGGTTTCCTCAAATATTGCAAGAATTTAATCCAAGCCAAGTAAAATTACTCATACAGATTCACAATCAAATACATTTTCGAGCAGTCGTGGATGGCATAAGTAGGTGCTTCTTCAAACCGGCTATCATGTGGCTATAAGTACGAACGAACAAAAAAATAAGTACTTTTTAAAGTTAGGTTGTTTCTTGGTTCGTTATATATAATATATATTACTTCTTTAAACCGGCGATCATGTAGGATCATGAACATTTTTATGTAAGTATGAGAGTGTAAATAACATAAGGGGTGTGTGAGGATCGTAGCAAACTAGAAACTTCGTAGTATCTGCCTGATGGAAAGCAAGCTGATGTTGCGAACTTGGTGACCATGCGCGTGCCTCGCAACTCTGCTCTCCGTAGTGTCTGCCTACCCTAATAGGAAATAGGTAGACAGATCTTAATACTTGGTGAGCGGGCGCGGCCACCAGTCGAGCTGCGTGCGCGTGGCTCGCAGCTCGGCGTCGAGGCGCGCGATCTCGGCCTGCAGGCGCCGCACCACGTCTGACAGCGCGCTGGTCTCCGCGTCCGCCGCGTCCACGCGCTTCGATAGCTCCGCGCACTGTCTGGAGCTACTCTCACGGGCTCTGCCGAAATAGAATAGAATAACTTTATTCCCAAAACAGTGAAGGTTAAAAAAGCATTTAAGTACATAAATTAAGATTAACAATTTGTGACTAGTAGCTAACACTGCCCAGGGAAATGGGACTGACTCAGCATATTGTTGCTAAGAGTATAGTACGAGTACCCACTCTCACCAACACTGATATTCTGCCAGTATCCAAATTACGCTTATCAATTGGTAATAAATGAATTGAACATGCCAACAAAAACCCGTGGCGTGAAATACGTTACTTACATAACACCATAACATAGCATCACGCCCGTATCCCCAAAGGGGTAGGCAGAGGTGTATAATACACCCACTCCTTGCCAGCTATGTTAGTTAAGACGGCGAGCCTATTGCTAACAATCGGCCACAAATCCTTGAAACTGTGTGATATTAATTATCTATGATCCAAACATGAATTCAAACTCAAAATTGAATTGTACCAATGTTTTCTGTATTTTTATGAAAAATAAACATTTTACTACTACTACTAGAATCCGAGCCGGGATTCAAACCCGCGACACTTCGAACAGGGCTGTCGCGTGTTATAATAAGTTGGATTTAACTTTATGGTACTCTTTTGGGAAAATACGTCAAAAAAATGACATTCTGCTATTTTTCTAAAATGCATTCAGTAGATCTGCAAATTGGACTATTTGCAACCAGTGGACATTTTGCGAATTGGAAATTCTGCGCCTAAACGAGACGAGTGAAACGTTCGTCAAATAACGTACCTATTTGGGTGAATATCAAAATGTGCCAAGTTTGGTGGCGAACTTTCATATAATTTTTTCGTGAAAAATTTTTTGGGTTCATGACGGAACCCAATTTTTTATTCACCCATTCACATTTTGATATTCACCCATTTGTCAAAATTGTGGATTCAAGTGTAACTACTTATGTGAATAAAGATATCTTTGAATTTAGAATGATTATCGAAGTCTACTTACTCTTGCTCCTGCCGCAGCTTCTCAACGGCTTGCTCCAACATGCGTTGCTTCTCGTTGTTGTCTCGCTTCAACTCCGCGATCTCCTCCTCGGCGCCAGCCAGCAGCTCCTCGTGAGTGCTCAGGTCTTCCTCCACTATCGCCAACTGAGGTGAATACAGAGACATGATTCAAAAATGCTGTTTAATGGGTCATGACTGAAAGAAGAATTTTAACAAAAAGCGCGGTTTTTATATCTCAGATCATCTTACGATGTGTGTACCTCTGTCTACCCCATTGGGATATGGCCGTGAGCTTATGTTATGTCTGAAGTGGACTTATGTGGGCCGAGGTAGTACTGAATGAGGGAAAACGTCGACTGCGCTGTCGTAGGTATACTTACTGCATTACCCGTCCGAGTTAACACTTCTGTGTCCGTTGCAGCATCAGTGCTAGTTGTCAACTGTGACTGTTGTCACGTGTTATTATAGCAGTGAGGCTCACCCTGGTAAAGGCATGGTCCCTCTGCAGGCGTGCCTCGGCCGCGGCGGCGCGCTCCAGGGACAGCGCATGCTCCGTCACGGCCGCCGAAGCACGGACTCCTTCCAGTTCGTTGCGGCAGTTGCGCCAACCTGCAATAACAAACCAAAAAAAAAGCGATAAGGCCGCCATTTGCCATGTACTTAGTTAAGAGACTTTTTGTAATTATTTCTTTTTATTTTGGTGCAATAAAGTGTATTTGTATTGTATTGTAACAAACCGTGCAATGTTAGCAAAGGAATGGTTTACCCTACTGGAGTTTGTCTTTCCCTTCCTTCATTACAATCCTGGAATCTTTAATTGAGTAGACGTGTATCGTACCTGGTACTTTGGCTAAGTTGCGTTTTATGTCTTATTCTATGCGTAGATCACATCTTCACTGTAACTACCTACATACCAGGTGTTATTGTGGTCTAACGCGAATCTAATTGTAAGTACTTACGTCTATTTGAAGTATTTTAGTGTTGTTGGAAGTTGTTTTTACATCGTTTTAGGTCTAAACTTCAGTCAGTAACAAAAACATACCAATACTCATTTCTGAGGCTCGATCTTCCGCGGCGCAGATATCATTTTCAAGAGCGTATTTTTCCTGAAAGGCAGAATGGAATCAATTGTTACATCTCTTCTTCTAATCCTTTTAAGTATCCCCTGTTGGGATATAGGGCTCGAATAACAGATTTCCACTGCTCGCGATCTTTTGCAGCCTCTATAGCTTGCTCCGTGGCGCAGCGGTAAACGCGCTCGGTCTGCGATTAAGTCACTCTCACAGGCGCTCAGTGCTCAGGTGCTCAGTCAGGCGCTCGGTCTAAGTTAAGCAACTTTCGCAAAGGCCGCTCATAGGATGGGTGACCACAAAAAAAGAAAAAAAAAGCTTTCATCTCAAGCTCCTCCGTGCTTCGGAAGGCACGTTAAGCCGTTGGTCCCGGCTGCATTAGCAGTCGTTAATAACCACCAATCCGCACTGGGCCCGCGTGGTGGTCTAAGGCCCGATCTCCCTATCCATCCAAAGAAAAGGCCCGTGCCCCCGCAGTGGGGACGTTAATGGGCTGGTGATGATGATGATAGCTTGCTCCCATAACATGCCGAGAGTTTTCAACACTCAGTCAATTCAAACAAATGTCCTAATTCGGTTATGTGAGAGGACTTCTCAGGCCTTTACATATATAATAACCTAAAAGGAGTAGACGGATGTATAGGAGGCGAGCCTATCACACGATTTAACTGGAGTTCGTGTGGCAACGTTTAGTACAGCTGTGGTCCGATGCAGACCTGCAGTAGCGCCGACTGCAATTTCAACTGAAGACTAAACAAACGCGGTATACAAGTATAACTGTACCCGTTCGAGCACCGCCTTCTCCATATCCTTGTCTCTGAGAAGCTGTTTCAGTCTCTCCAGCTCGCGCATGGCCAGCCGCACCTTGGCGTTGTCAGAGTCCAGCAGCGACTTCAGCGCAGAGACTTGCATGCGCAGGCGCTCCGAGCAGCTCACCTGCAAATGATCGTACAGAGGTTACAACTACAACACATAACATAAGCTCTGGTCTATACTTCCAGCGCAAGACGAACTGAGTAGGTACCCGCAACTTACCGAACTTTCTGTTAGACCAACGTAGAGGTCTTACTTAGTTCCTGGCAATGTAACACCTCATTGTACTACATGGAATGCAATTACAAACGTAAACAGCCTATACACGTCCCACTGCTAGGCACAGGCCTCCCCTCGATCAACCGGAGGGAATGCAATTATAAAAAAATAAATATTGTTATTATGGAAGTGGTGATGACTTTATGCGTAATTTCAATAATAGTTAAATAGTTATTTTATAGACCTGACGTGTTTTGTTGGGTACATGCTTGCGTCACTTATCCCACGATAACGTGTCAAGCCAATACGGAAGGAAAATATCTGTACCGTACCTCAGTGATTAACTTGTGTAGGTAGGTAAGTAGGTACATGAATACCTTCACGTGGGCGGATCTTGTGTGGTGCGTCCGCTCCTCTTCAATTACTGCCACATTGTAATGTCACGGTCTAGACCACAGTGGACCCGAGTACCTACTTTCTTTTTATTTATTCAAAGTAACAATTTAATAAATGTTTTACAAAAAAAATACGGCGTCTCATAAACCTATCGACAGGTTTTTCTGTACACCGTAACTCATTGTTTATCCTTACATTTTGTAGGTAAGTATATGAAAAGGAAAGGGATGGGTAATCGACAGGAATAAAATTTATGAAACACACGTCAATTTTAGGTAGGAATTTTTAATGCGCGTATGCACTGGCCCTAATGACACCTTGTCCTGTAGTAGAGTTCCCTGGATATCTTACCGGTTGGTTCAATTTAGGTAACGAACTTTTTAATGACTAGATAACATTACTTAGGTACGCTTATTGATGAATGGACTAAGTCACTACATAAGATTTGATGAGGGTTGTGAAACCACCTGATAACCCTCACGATAAGAAGATCATAAGATCGGGCGAATGGTGACTACTTAAGGTAAGTGCCCAGCATAGGAAGTGAAGTATGGGTGGTATATCTTACTTGGAACTCGAGCGTCTTCCGCAGACAACGCATCTCCGCGCGGCGCCGGCGCCAGCACGCCAGCATCATGACGCGGCACACCCGGGCCGCGGCCGCCTGCTCCGCCCCCGTGTACGGCTCCTCGGACCTCTCTTCTGTCAGCTCGTTGCCTTTCCTGGAAAGCAAAAAGTTTCTAATTGACTACCAATATCCTTGGGTATAGCGCTTCTCTCGAGAGGTTTGTGAGTTCGATTACCGATTCCAACAATCCTGGTGTCAGTTACTATTGAGCCGCCAAAGGCCCCTAACATGGTTTATGTAACGACTAGGTACATACTTAAGTAAATAGTAGCCGAGACTGACTGTTCACGGGCCCTGCGCAGAACGGATCATCTTATTTTCGGACAATCGGTAATCAGCCTGCAATGTCCTAACCACAAGAGAAGATCGGATCGGGGCCTCTAAATCATGAGCGAAATTTCATCCACTGGACCACGGAGATTGTGATGATAAGAGTAAAATGAAATTCAATTCAAAATAAAATTAATTAGTTTACGTAACATACGTAGATGTCGTGGTCGCCGTACAAACCTTCTGATAATCCTGAATCCTGACCAGTTTTCTCACAATTACAAAACTCACTCACTTCACTGGTACACCACATACCTATATCAGGTGCAAAACTTATCGTGAGAATTACACATCCATTTTAAAACCCATACTTAACACAGTTCAAATTAATTTCCTTCTAACAACATTACTGTATGATAACAGTCATAAGTTCATAATACCCGATGAGGCTGGGTTTTACCCACTTTTTGTAACAAACACGATTGTGCGACCTTGGGGTTTTTCCCACTATTTGCATCAATAATATTGACCTTCGGGTTTCCCCACATCTGTAGTGGGAAAAACCCCAAGGTCATCCATAGTTTATATGACTTTTTCCTTATATTGTATAGGTACGCTTAACGCCAGAAGTGAGATGCGAGCAGCGTCACAACACACGGAGTTAGTACCTACAGGCTAGACTGTTTAATAGATTGTCTTTGCGATTTATACATACATAAACTCACGCCTCTTCCCCACCGGGGTAAGCAGAGACTATAGAATTCCATTTTGCTTCATTGTTCGCGATTTATGTTAGTAAGTATTTAAAAATACCATATTTTATTGTATTTATTGGTCTGTTCGTTAGGTATACGAGTATTATACGGCGAAAAAGGATGTGCACCAAGTAGAATTATCACTACGATTTCATACGACTTTTATACCGAACAGTACCTATTGAAGAGTTACACTAAACTTATTACGTATTATCTTTACATATGGATGAGTGTCGTTGACTTTTATAAAGGATATCGCAATTAAAAACATTTTTTTTGCTAATAAAGTATTGTATCAATCCCACAGTGTTGCCAACTTAGTGGATTTTCCACTAGATCTGGTGGTTTAGACATGTGGTTCGGCGAAAAAATATTAGTTTTAGTGGCTAGTGGATTTTTTAGTGGATTAGAGTCCTTTCAGTTAGCGGTAAGTGACGAATTTAACCACTAACACAACTGAATATGGTTTATGAGTTACTCGAGCGAAAGAACCAATATTTATTAGTAATACATACAATTAGTTTCATATTGAGTAAGATCAAGATGCCTAAGTCACAGTACACCCAAAAGTTTTGTTATTGTTGGTTACGTGACCCAAGTTTTAAAGGATTGGTTGCAAATAGTCGAAAGCACTGGTGGTCCAGTTACTAAGTGCAAATTATGTGGTATATTATTAAGGAATCATTATTAATAACAATTGAATAATTTACCCTGTCTCTAGCACGTCTTTACCTACGACGCGGTGCTAAAGAGGGGGAAAAAACATCCCACGATCTGACTGCACTGATTCGGCTTTGGGTTATCAAGTGAAATTCTGGTGGTTTGAGAGACCGCTCAGTTTTAGTGGTTTCTGGTGGTTTGCACGGCCGCATTTGGTGGGCTGGTAAAAATAAAGTTGGCAACACTGCAATCCCATTTGGGCAGTGTAAACTTAATGTGTACTTTGCCATATAAGTACTTAGTTAAGAGTCTTTTTTTCTAATTATATCTTTTTATTTTGGTGCAATAAAGTGTGGTGTTCATCCTGGACAGCCCCTTTTTTTATCCCCAAAAAAGTAGCATAGACAATGCTAAACTGACAAAAATGGTGAGAAATTTTTCATTTCCCTCGTTAGACACTGACCTCTCTCTACGAATCCTCTTAGTAGGCGTGAGGTCTTCCATCGAGACAGCTTTGGGTCCGATCTTGACCTGTCTGGCGGGCGTCTGGCTCTGGTAAGCATCGAGGCAGCTCCGCAGCCGCGCGAGGTGAGGGCCCGGAGACGACGACTTGGCCGTGAACTTGCTCACGGGCACCGAAAACAACTGCTTCTTCGGGTGTGCCGGCTGCACGCGGTTACTGGGGAACAAGAGACAATTGGGTAGTTTCCTAGGTCAAAAATAAATTATCAAATTCTGATTAAACTGTAAATAAAGACAGATCTAACAAAAAACGTTTTATTTTTTATATTTAACTTATTTATGAATTTAAATTAAGAATAAGTGAGACTTGTGACTTTTTCTATGTCTTTACAGGTTGCTTTTTATGCAAATTCCCCTAGAGGTCCGTGTTGCTCTATGACAAATTCCATAGTAATTTCGTGTTTTGACGTTTAGTAAAGTAACTGATTTTACTAGTTGGAAACTACCCTACCCACCCCCATTCATACGAATTATTGTGCACTGACATACTATAAACAAATAGACTCACAATCGCTAAGGATTTTTTCTTCTAAAAATCCGTCCAAACCGTTTTGTAGGTAAATACGAACATAGATTAAGTTATGTAGGTAAATAGGTATAGAAAAAGAGTAGGTATAATTTCGTTCCTCAAATTAAGATGTAATGGTTATTAAATTAAAGAAAAATATCGGTTACACAGTGTCGTCATTACGCCCAAATTCGATCTTGACAAGCCGTAGCTTAGTGAAATCAGAAATCAGAAATCAGAATCATTTATTCAACGTAATTATCATGGATAAACTTGTTGAAGGTCAATGTAACATTTTTGAATTTACGTCATTTCGCAAGGTGTTATGGCTGAGGAGAAGAAATGACAAGAAACTGCAACAGCAACACATCTTTTAAAAACCAATGAGGATATACATTACAAGTTATTTAATAACTAGAGGAACACATTCAATACCAGACATTTTTATCATTTAGGTAGTCATTAATCTTATAATAAGCTTTTTTACATAAAGTAAGCTTCACGTGAGCTTTAAATTTATTTTCTGACAAATTTAAAACATTATCTGGTATTTTATTGTAAAAACGTATACATAACCCCAAAAAAGATGAATTTAATTTACTTAATCTAGAATTTTGAATAGCAATTTTATGTTTATTTCTTGTATTGTAAGTATGCCTTTCACAGTTTCTCGGAAGGAGAGATAAGTTTTTACGTACATACATAATGTTTTCATATATATATTGACTTGCGACCGTCAGTATATTTATTTCTTTAAACAGCTCCCTCAAAGAGTCCCGACAACGCAGCTTATAAATAGCGCGAACTGCTCTTTTTTGAATGATGAAAATAGTTTCTACATCAGCGGCTCGACCCCACAGCAAAATACCGTAAGACATTATGCTGTGGAAGTAGCTGAAGTAGACAAGTCTAGCAGTGGGTACATCTGTGAGTTGTCGGATCCTTCTGACGGCATATGCTGCTGAACTTAGCTTGCCCGCTAGTGATACAATATGTGGGCCCCATTGAAGTTTTGAATCTACAGTAATTCCTAAGAAAACTGTGTGTTCAACAAAATCTAGTTTCTCGTCGTTAATTTTAATGTTATTATTTACTTTCTTTACGTTTGGTAGAACAAATTTAATACACTTCGTTTTCTTAGCATTTAGAACTAGGTTATTTACTGTAAACCAACTTAGAACCTGCGACACAGCGCTGTTTGCTTCGTCAAATTCCTCTAACTTTCTGTCGATTTTAAATATAAGAGAAGTGTCATCCGCGAACAGCACAATGTCAGCTTGGTTCTGTACTACATAAGGTAAATCATTTATGTACACTAAAAAAAGAAACGGACCCAAAATGGATCCTTGAGGAACTCCCATTTGAACATGAGAGCCCGAAGAAGTTGTACTATTGATTTGTACCTTCTGTATCCTACCACCTAGATATGAATTTAACAAACTGAGAGCTCCATTATTTAGTCCATAGTGCCTCAATTTCAAAAGCAAGGTCTCGTGATCCACGCAGTCGAACGCCTTAGACAAGTCACAGAATACTCCTACGGCATTCTGCGACTTCTCCCAAGCATCGAAAATGTGTCGAACAAATGTCACACTCGCGTCTGTTGTAGACCGACCCTTAGTAAAACCAAACTGCTGGCTGTGGAGTAAGTTATTTAAATTAAAATGACATAGCAGTTGGTCGAGAATAATTTTCTCGAAAATTTTACTAAGTACTGGTAGAATAGAAACCGGTCTATAATTCGTGGGGTCTGATTTTGTGCCCGATTTAAAAAGAGGTATAACTTTACTGATTTTCATTAAATTTGGAAAAGTGCCATTTTCAACACTCATATTAAAAATGTAAGCTAGATATGGTGCTAAGATATCAATAACAGAGCTCATCAATTTGACAGACAATCCCCATAAATCTTTCGAGGTTTTAAGTTTCAGCTGTTTGAATACTTTAACAATACTACTCGGATCAACGCGTTTAAAATCAAATAATTCAGTGCAAGCAGTAACATTACTTTTTAATAATATATCAGCTTGAACAGGAGAGGACCTGAGAGATTCTGTAGTTTTTACAGGGATGTTCGTGAAGAATTTATCAAAAACTTCAGCTACATCTTTATCTTGTTTTACTAACCCAGTGCCCGATTCTATATTGTATTCTAATTCACGCGGTTTAGAAGCCTTTGTTTCACTATTTATTACTTGCCAAACTGCCTTTATTTTATTATCCGCGGTCTTTATTTTACTACTAATATGCATCTGTTTGGCTGTATAACACACTCTTCGAAATATTTTAGAATAATTTTTGACGTAGCTTTTGAAACTATCAGCGTGTGTATACGTTTTTTCCTCATATAAAGAATAAAGAGTATTTCTACTTTTGCGAATGCCTACGGTAGCCCAGTCACTGAACTTGAATGATTGACTGTTGGTAACTACCTTTTGAGGAAAATTATTTTCAAATTCTTTATGGATAATAGTGAAGAAATCCCTGTAAAAATCGTCAGGATTGTCTGTATCAAAGTTTGGACAAGGTAAGTTACTAATAAGACTATTTCGATATTTCTCTATCCGATTATCAGTGATGGGTCGAGTACTAAATTTAATTTTTTGCACATTTTTAAGTACTGGAAAACTAACCAACTGTCCACTGTGATCAGACTTAAAACAGTTAAGGATACTGTTATCTTGGAAATCACAATTGCAAAAAATGTTATCTAAACATGAGGCAGTTGTTTCTGTAATTCTAGTTGGCTCCATAAATATATTAACAAGGTTAAAAGATGTAAACAAACTTAGAAATCTAGTTGTAATTGAATCTACTTCATATAAATCAACGTTAAAATCTCCACACACTATAATGGATTTATTACTTTTGGATATGACCTTCAGTACATTTTCCATCACTGATTCAAAAACTGTGAAGTTAGCACTGTATGGGGGTCTGTATACGGCCACAACAATATGTTTCTCTGTTTCTATACATGAAATCTCCATAGTGCCCTCTATCGAAAGTCCAGTAATATCTTTGCGTTCTTTATATTTTAAACTATTTCTGATAAAAATAAGGGAGCCACCACGTATTTTGATCTTTCGACAGAAAGCGCTAGCCAAATGATAATTTTCAAAACCGAATAACAATTCATAATCCTTAAACCAATGCTCAGTAATACATAAAATGTCAATAAAAAATGTCTCTAAAAATAATTCTATGTCCAATTCTTTGCCAGAGAAGCCTTGAATATTTTGGTGAACTAGTTTTAATATTCCAAGCTTCTCTTTTGTCTTATTGTCTAGTTTAAAGATGAAGTACCATTCGTGGTACATGGCTGACTACCGTCAATAAAAGGTTTTGTACTGTAGAAGACAGTACAGTCAATAAGTTTACTGCCTGGTCTGGCAGAAATGTCTGTAATATAAAAAACTAGTACTGAACATATAATTTTTTTAAAGTACTTAGATAGATATATTCTATCTGTCGTTATTAAACAATTTTGAATAAACTTATTCAAATCTAAATAAATAATATTACTGTGATGACAGGTTCTGTTGTAAAGGTGTTGGTTGAGAGAAAATATATAATTATTTTCCTCACTAGCTAATGAATTTGAGTATGGAAACGAACAAATAATTAAGTTTCCACACTCAACAGTCATTAGCGACCTATGATACTTAGTTAACTGCTGTTTTGTGAGCCCTGTACTATTGCCTACTAAAAGAATAACGGTAGTGTTCGCATCATATTTACACTGGAACAGTTTTGTGATGATTTGTGAATATGACGCGCCAGGCATGCACACATTAATAATGTCATGATCAAAAGAGTTTTTTAAAAGTGGTCCTAAACCTATGCCTATATCGTCCGAGAACACAACAGTCTTTTTCGTTAGACGCGGGACAAAGTCTTTCTGAGGCGCGACGTTGTGTGTGTGTGTGACAATATGCGCTGCGGATGCTTTTTTACAGAGATTGGTAGTCTGTTTGTTTATATACGAGGTCAGTGGAATTATGCGACGCTTTCAGATATCCATAGGTATATGTATACGTACGTAGTAGTGACGTACGGTAGGTACCTAACGCGGCGCGCGCGTATCATGATATTCGCCAACCGCGACACACAACCTTCCCTCACGACCTCAGTGGTCCAGTGGTTGAGCGTTAGGTTCACGATCCGGAGGTCCCGGGTTCGATTCCCGGTGGGGACATATCACAAAAAATACTTTGTGGTCCCTAGTCCCGGTTACTACTTACTGATGTAAATAAGTAGTTGTTATCATGAGCCATGCCAGGGGCCTTTGGCGGCTCAATAGTAACCCTAACACCAAGGTTGATGAGGTTGGTACTCCACCTCACAATCCACACGATAGCAGAAGACCTTCCCAACTTTTAGGTAATTTATGTATATTAACGACCGATTGCATGGACAAAATCAACCGGAGAAGATATGGAGCATACTCCACCACGCTGCTCTAGGGTTTTTGGAGGTGTTTTGCTGTCTTAACATCCTTCCGAAACACGACTCGACTGACGTCTCACTTTTTCAGTGATCAGCTTGAAATTTGAAAAAAAAAGGATAAGCTTACAAAGTTGGTGATGACAACGAAAATAGCCTCAACTGGAATCAAACCAGAATATCTAGATAGAGAGCCTAACGCTTTGTTTTTGCTCCATCTGGCCACGCTGGCTGTTGTGGTAGTGACATACTTATAGCAGCTATTTACATCATAATTTTTACATTATTAATTTATTACTTGCGTTGGGATAAAAAGGGCACACAATATTTCATAACAATAATGTTTCATTTCAATTTCAGACAATTGCCAATCCATTTTGTTATCTTAGGCTTAGGCAAGACAACTATGGAGTTTCATAACGTAAATGGCGGCGCATAATTTACGCATTGTTATTATAGGCTTAGGGTAGTTGCATATGCCAATAAAGAGACCATTATACGTTTCGTATTTATCATATGGAGTCAAATAAGTACCACAATAAGTACCCAAACAAAACAAGTAGATAAAGTACTCTAAACATACTAGACTACTAATAAGTGTAGACTTATTTATGACTATTGATACAAAGCGTAGGCTTTGTATCAATAGTCATAAATAAGTATTCTAGTCATGCAACCGTAATGAAATCACTGCAATCAACAGGTGCATCCATGAATGAAAACCTTTTATGTTTCAAAAGGGTTCTCTGTTAAATTATAATGCAAGTTCTTTAGGAAAGATAGATTGATATAGGACTATTGACTATTTTTCACCATTTTCCGCCAAAATAAAGTCGAATTTAGTAAGTAACTTAAAGCAACACCGGAGGTCCAAAACCAAAAAGTTTTTAAATAACCAAAAATACTTTCAAAAGCCACACGGATTTGAAACAAAAAAGAAAAAGTAAAGTAGGTACCTACTTTATGTATTTATGAAACTTAACGGTCACAAAATACTTATTCTCCTCTTTCTTCTATCGTGTGGGTTGTGACGTGGATTCCCAACCTCTAAGAACTGAAGAAGGCAAGAAAGGCCTTTGATGAAGTGAAATATGTTGAATGACACGAAGACAATGATGATGAGATATCAGAGATTTAATGATGATTGTAATGTTTGGTGATCTTATTCATATCGGCGTTCCATAGTGTGGGTTAGTAGTGAGCCGCCAAAGGCCCCTGACATGACTCATGAAACGACTACTTACTTACATCAGTAAGTAAATACTTAGTATCAAGTGCAATATACTATACATAAACTCACGCCTATTTCCCACCGGGGTAAGCACGCAGATACTATGAGTTACATATGCAAATGTTTATGAATGAATTGTTTATAGTCTAAATCCATAGTAGTACCTAGTAGTAGAAAATAAATTAATGTTCTATTGAGCTGTTCATCGACTAAACCAGAGTTCCGAAGTTCTACCTATCATACAATCGCATTTACATTAGATACATAAAGTTTAAGTGTAAGTTTATTTTTACATTTTTCCTCACCTTATGGTTGTCTGGAAGAAATCGCTTTAAGCGATAAGGCCGCCATTTGCCATTTACTTAGTTAAGAGTCTTTTTGTAATTACATATTTCTTTCTATGTTGGTGCAATAAAGTTATTTGTATTGTATTGTATAAAGTCACGCCTATTTCCCAACGGGGTAAACAGAGTTGTGAATTTACATTCACAAGCTATCACGGCCGCTTCATAAAGGATTTCGCTAAAATGCTTTATTAATACGTATAGTTAACCTACCTACCTATAAAAAGCTATTGAAGTTATTTACAACTTATTCCATTGTAAGTTTTCCCGTTTGTTTTTCATTTTATACCACCTATCGACAAAATCGTAAATCGTAAGTTCGTATCACTGATAAGAAATAGTTCAAAGCCGCGTTGTTTACCTACGTACCAGCGGAACTCAATTTAATTAATAAGTAGGTACGTAAAAATAATATACTTAATAAAAACAACACCAGCTTATTAGAAATAGAATACTTCTTCCAGCGCGTCACACTGAGGCAGAGCGCCCAAAACGCTGGCAGCAATTCCCCTCTGAACTGCCAGGCCTACTCTCTGCGCAAAAAAGCTGCTAGCTCTTGGATCGCCTCTCAGACGACGCCCTGAGCCGAGGTTCGCGCCCAACTGGGCACCCTCAGGCCTGTTGTCTTAAACGTTGTACCGGATGAGAGCCTTCAGCGCTCCCCATTTGTCCGGCCAAGTAGTTAATGCCATCTGCGGCAAATCTACAATAAGTCACGTCAAAAAAAAATTCTTGGATCGCCAGTTGCCTCAATGAGACGCGCCGAAATGTCATTCTAAAAACTATTTAAATGCGACAAAATCAAAAACCTTGTGTGTGCGTAAAATATTACTCTACTGTTAGATCAAAACAAGTTTTCGCCGTCTTATTACCGGATGACTAATAAAGGATCACAGGAAAATGGACGCGAATATTTCTTCTCGTGCACCCATTACACGAGTTACGTGCCACACACCCGCGGTAGTGGATGTGTCTCGTGTTGTGATAACAGACACATGTGTTTATAGTCGTCTGTTGTGTGATAAACAGTTCAGTCAGCGGTGGACTTACGCCGGTGGAGTGGTCTGAAGGTTGTACCTCTCTCTGGATAACTCTCTCTCCGATATGTCGCCAGCCCCCGACCGCGCGACAGGCGACGATGCGCTTTGCGCAATTTTCGGTAACTGTTCCGGCATTTTATTTAAATTAGAAAATGTAGAAAACAGCAAAGGTGAATGAGATGACACTTAAAAAGTCTGAAATTGATTTGAAAGTGTACAGTCAATTCGAATTAGTTTCAGTATTTTTTTCTTTTTTGTTTCAAATCCGTGTGGCTTTTGAAAGTATTTTTGGTTATTTAAAAACTTTTTGGTTTTGGACCTCCGGTGTTGCTCTAAGTTATCTACTATTCGACTTTATTTTGGCGGAAAATGGTGAAAAATAGCTAATAGTCCTATATCAATCTATCTTTCCTAAAGAACTTGCATTATAATTTAGCAGAGAACCCTTTTGAAACATGAAAGGTTTTCATTCATGGATGCACCTGTTGATTGCAGTGATTTCATTACGGTTGCATGACTAGAATACTCTTACTGGATATTTACCTCTAATGTCATCGCTCGTAGTATAATTATGACTCAGAAACACTTACAAATATGACGCTAAGTACTGTAAAAATACGTACCTAATGATAACAGTGTAATGTATACTACAGTACCTATACATTATCGAATGTTAGTTGACCACGGGATAGTTTTTTTAATGTGTTTATGATAGTAAACCGTATTAAATAAATAACACAAACTCTCGGATTGGGTGAGACAGGGCTACGCATAGCGGGGTTGCGAGTCTCTGCATCTGCCCACCCCAATAGGAATTATGGACTAGTTGCATTTGTTTCTTGTTATTTATTAAACCACGACAATACAGTAGATAGAGACCTAAACATTTTGTAAACAAGTCTGCAACTTAGTGGTTGCGTGCGACTTGGCTTTTGTTTACATAAATACCTACTTATTTGTTCTTACTTACTTTACTACGTAGTATTTATAATCTGCTTGCATACCTGTATCTATAGGTACAGTCATTAAAATGTTCAAGTTCCCCCTGTTACCGTGTCAGGTAGGAATCCGAACGTTTATCGTATGGAGCCTGTAATCAGCAGGGCGGAGTGCGGCCCTCGCGTGCGGCGACAGCGCAGCCCGAGTGCGTCGCCAGCCCGGCCGGCGCCCGCGCCCCTGCGTGACGCACCCGGGGGTGCAGCCCTACCTTCACTCCACAACCCCTCAGGCTATTTTAGGACACAATTCAAAGTTTCGATCCCACCTCTGACTAGCCTCGAAAGCTAATTTTGGATGAATTAAAAATAACTTTTTATGAATTTTCACTGTAGTTACGTACTTACTTTTACTAATCTGGTCAAGTAGGTAATGATTGTTTCCAAAGTAGCACTAGACTAACATAATGGTTTAAATTTTCTGCCATACTGAGAGTACTTATAGAAAAAACTTAGAAAGGGTTCAGCTTGCTTACCATAACAGGCATGTCCAGTAATATTTCCAGACGTCGACTAAGCAGGTAACGTCATTCCAGATAGACTAACTGTTTAGGTGATATACTAGGGAGTGATCTGTATGTTTTCTTTGAGAGCGTTTTGCCTTGACCATCTCAACAGGCATTTCGGGGCATGAACTTACGTTACTTACATCATATTATTATGACTGACTTCACGTATAAATAATTCGCGTGCGTGTATAAAATATTGCGTAATCAAACAATCGATAATGTTTCGACTGGGGGACATAGCAGGGGTTGTAGAGGGCTCAAATTAGTGTGCACTTGTACACTGTATAAGGCAGCATGGCGCCTCACGCGAACATGTTAGCAATGGCGTCGCGGCGCGCAGCAATGTGGCGCGTCCCGCAGGCGCGTCGTTTTGCCGCCAGGCGCTGAATCATTCGTATCAACTTACAATACAAAAAAATACCTGTTAAAGCTAAAATGGGTGTGTTGATTGAAGTGCATGGTGACGAACAGGCGATACTGAAGTATAATCTGCCTCTTGAAAGTATCAGCATAATCTTTGTTATTAAATCAATAAATCAATTGTTTACGGATATATCATTAACACAGTAGGTAGGTACCTAGTAGAACCATCAAGTAGGGTATCTATTCCAAAAATCAGAATACCAAGTGTGGGTTCAAGTTATTTTATATCTTTAGATCTTAAAGTGTTTATTGTGTAGTGTGTGTGAACCAGTAATTTCCTTTGACCTAGGTTTTCAACTTTAGAACCACCTTAATACTACCTACTAGATTTGTTATTTTAAGGAAGTAAACGCGTACCCATTACGAACCGCAGTGCGTTGAGTCACCCTCCCGAAACAGCTGAAATATTCTGAAGCAGTCTCGCCCACGCGCCTACTTAGATTACAGACCCCTCGCTACCCTGTGAGTCATCCTGCGGACCTTTACGTTTTCGCTGAATGAATTCGGGATATAAACATTTATGATTCACACTGTTCCTATTAATGAATGTAAAGCTAGGCCTGTTTCCTACTTGATGATAGATTGTCTGATAGCGTACCTGCCGGATTAGTATTTGATAGCATACTACTATACCAGATAAGTTCTGAGGAATCTCTTTATCACTAGTTTTCTTATCAACCATTAGTAATAAATAATGTTTGTGATACAAGCTTTAGAATACGTAAATAAATAGCTAAATATGTATTTATGCATGTTATAATATTTTAATTAAGTAATGTTTGTTGCAGCGGATGCAGTATTCTTTCCTCTGGACATCCCGTGGCAGCAGCCGGCGCCGCCCCCGCGGGCGCTCCTGCCGCGCTTCGACGAGCTGCTGTTACCGGTCAAAGTCAACGAGTTGCTGCAGAGTAAGGCTGCGCCGCGAGGAAGAAGGTGGCGGAAGAAAAATAGTACGTCCAGTTTACATATTTATTACTTTACACACAATTAAATTCGCATGAATATGTTTACTATGTACACTTTACAGTAGTGTACATTTTCCTGTTTCGATTAGTTAGTTCCCTTCTAACTTCGCGCCATCTAGAACGTGTGCCTTTTGCCTACCGTCCGCTCGCGCTCGTATTGAAAAACGCGGGAAACGGAAAAACGCGACAACCTATGTTATGTTCTTTTCTCTCCCTCACTCTCATATAAAAAGTTACTAATTCACAACGCGCATGCGCCTTGTGTCCGCATACGTCACTTGGCGGCCATGTGACACCTGGCGGCCAATCCGCGTCAGTCGTTCGTGGTGTGCGCTTCAGCTGGCACGCACACCGACACGCTTATCAACCATTTTTGACGTTCACTCCGCGAACAAGTGTTTTAACTTCAGTGATGTGATTATTCGTAATAGCAAATTCAGTTTTTTAGTTGTTATAATCGTAATAATAGTAGTGTTTTGCAATAGTTATCTAATTAGCTAAGGCAGTGTCAAATCGCGATAACCTGTGCGTTACAATTCTTGGAACCGTGCATGCTGCGATCGAGACGAGACCTTGATAACTTGTTCCTCGGACGAGCGAAGAGACAGTTATTATAGGATCATGCCCATGGAGGTACGTGTTTAGTTTACAAGCCGTGCAGTCGATCGAGTGTGCATATTTTCTTCGATCGAGATAGTAAAACAGTGAGGTTTAGTGCGTTCAAAGTTCACGAGACTGTCGGGATTGCGAAGTGAACCGGCTAGTGCTATGACGAAGTCGAAATAAATGTGCGTTTCTGTTTCGATATTGTCGTTTGTGGACGGACCTACGTGAGCTGCCCGCGCGGCGCGCTCGGTAAAATTGCGATGGACATCGGTGGAGGTAAACAGTGTGCGAGACTTGCATGTTTCAGCCATAGTCGTTGGTTAGTTTGAAGTATTGCCACTGGTGCTAGCACATTGCACGTTATATGTCGTATGTAGGCGGGCTGCAGACGGTAGGTGCTGCGCCCTCCGCTTCCAGGCCGCGACAGCGCGCGGCGGCGGCGGCCCGCGCCTCCACCCGCTATAAATACCCTGCTGGCCACACTCCCATGGAGTGTAGTCGCTTCCGATATACATTCGGTTACTGCAATATTGTATTAATTTCAATATTCTTCCTTGTTTATGCCATAATTCTTACACATTGGTGGCAAGCTCCGCTCTATATTTAGAGATGATAAGTTTCTTGTAGTGAGTACAAATTAATGTTTTCACATAGTGTAAGTGCTCTATCTTTGGATTGTTGTATGAAGTAGGTCACAATGAAATTTTGCCCTATTTGCATGAGCCTCGGTTTGCAGACACCTCACTCGCTTTCACCGCTGGCACTAATTTTACTGGTGGAATGTTGATAGAATTTTGCATGCTATGAGGTATGATATCAATGTCTAAGATGATAATGATAAGTTAGTATTGCATAATGTTTAACAGTTGTGGAAAACTATTCCATAGATGTTAAAAATTCTACATATCTCTAATACATTTATGAAAGATCAATTCACACAGAAATAGCAAAATTAAATGAAGTGTTCATTAAACTGGGTGTTTGTATAATTTGAGAATATTCATAGATACATCTTGTAATATTCTGCTATTCTTCTGCTGCTTGTTGTTTCAATGGCATTCAAATTCTGTTATTATTGTTGAAGCAATAAATTGATAGTAGATACCTACTTAATGACCAGTACAATTAAGTAGTTATTTATCAACTCCACATCACTATAAACTTAAGCATTATAAAATGTATGTAATGAAAAACAAACAAGAATAACAGCTTAAATAAAATAAATTTTCACTGTGATTATCGTACAGATATTAGAAGATTATCATGATGTGACAGTAACAATATAATGTGTCAATGAAATATTAGTCACATAAGTTCATCAGTTCAATGCCTTTAATGTGTAAAGTAAGTCTCACATTATCTAATCTGGTTTATTATACCTATTTTCCTGCATATACTAGGTATTATGTTATCTATGCAGCACTTACTTTGATTATTTGACAAGTGAAGTTTGTGTAGATACCATAAGGCATACACCATTGGACACTGTACCTCCTACTTCTTATTACAGTCTCTGTCTCTTGATGGATTTTACCTTGTCCATTATGCAATTTTACTATTTTGTTAGTGATTCATACAACTAGCGTCTAGCTTACACTTCACAAGAATCTTTGTTGGCAGAGTGAGAAGTTGTAGGTCATCTCCCTCTGATGTAACTGGAGAGCAATATAGAAGTGAGACAGAGTAGGAGTTGGTATCTTTTTAGTCCAACTGTTCCTGATGAGGATATTTCAAGCCCTCAGTTCTCCAACAAAGTTTGCTTAATCTTTGATTCATATCATGCATAGCTGTGGCTATTGAACTGTGTTAACCTATTGAATTTAGTTTTATCACTCCAGGCAAGCATTATGTTATTTAAAGGCCAATATGCATTTTCAATAGGATTCTGGTTAAAAATAAAAACAAATACCTATAAATAAGGAACATGCTGATCTATTTTCCCATATTTATAGATATCCATTGATTTTATTTCAAAAGCCCTTTTTCTTACCCACTTGACTAACTAAAAAAAAAAGAAATTGCTATGGGTACCTCCTACCTACCTATTATGTTAAAATGGCCTACATGGCGTGCCACTAGTTTAATATCTGCTTAATGACATTCAAGAACTGTTTGGAAAGAGCATTGGAGCTTCCATGACATCTTGGGCGTCCAATTTATTTATTTTTTACTTACCTATTTACCCAAGGAACATACAGAATTTCAGCATTAGGATAACATTTCCATTTGCAGAAATCCTGTGCAACATCACTAACTTAAAATAAAATAAATAAATAAATAAACTTCTTCCCATTTATTTATTTATTTGCACCAAGGAACTTATAGCATTACAGAGTAACCTAATGCGCTGCCTATTTAATAGTAAAGGTTTGGATTCAACATTAATTTGTTTAGAGCTGTAGGAAAAAAAACCTAGCATATATTTTATAAACAATTGCCATTCAGGATTCAAATTTACATAACATAAATTACATACATTAATTTGTGCAATGTAAATAAAAAGATAATTAAAAATTAATAAAAAGGAAAGAAAAGGCTTGAAAAAAGAAAAGAAAAAGAAAGTTTCAATATTTTCTAACCATGCAAAGAGGAAGCAAAAAATGTTTCTTCCAAAGATTTTGTTTTTTTGTTATTAATTAATTTATATCCTACTGTGACAATTACAGGTTACAAGTTGTAATGTAAGCATCAAAGTGTGCAGTAGTAATTACTAGGTGTCAGTCGGTTATTCAAACACCACGCGACGATTGAGAAGAGCAAGTCATTATAGTTGAGTAATCCGCGCATTTATAACTCATATCCGAGTAAATTGCAAACATGCTCTACCTTTGATGGACTGTTTTGAAATGCAAATGGAGCTTTTAAAGTTGTATAACTGAAGTTATAAATATAATTATCATGCTGCTCGTGTCAGACTGCTACAAGTGATTTAATTGTGCGTAATATTGTATTTTATTAACATTTCAAATCTCTTAATCAAGATTCGATGCAGTTTTATTAGAGAAAATGTTGTCTTTACAATCATAGAAAGAACTTTGGAAAGTTGTCTCATAACATAACTACTTTTATTTATTTATTTATTTACATTTCACGACATTACAGTGCAGAAGCGCCAATGCGCCGCGAAACTTTCATAATAAAGTAGGCACACTTAAGAGAAATAAGTACAAATTAGGTAACTTAACTATATACAATATACATATACTTAAACAAAGAGTAAACAATACATAAACGGCCTATATACGTTCCACTGCTGGGTGCCGGCGTCTCCTCAATCAACCGGGAGTATGGAACATACTCCACCATGCTCCAGTGCGGGTTGGTGGACACAAACAACAATACCAAAACATAACTAAAAAAAAATATCAATACATGTTAATAAAATATAAATAAAATACATGTTAAAAGTAATATTCTTCTCCTTCTTGAAGAAGAAGAAGATCACACAACCCACAGGTTGTAAGAACAACAACCAACCCCATCAATCGTGGTGTTAGGGTTACTTTTACGCCGTTAAAGGCCGCTGACATGACTCATGTAATGACTACGTACATACAGTAAATAGTAACCGGGACTAACGGCTTAACGTGCCTTCCGAAGCACGGATTGGTAATCCACCTCACAACCCACACGATAGAGGAAGACTAGCCCGGGAATATAGTCGTGAGGTTATTTTATAATAAATAACCCTCCTTTTTGCTTCGCCAGTCGGGTAAAAATAAGTACTTTTGGAGTTGAAGACCCGCATCACGTCAACGATATTAAAAGTTAACACCTATGACCTGAATAGCTGAATTATTTGATCTTTTGACTTTCTCTTATTGCCATAAATAGATTCGTGCATATTTCCGTTATTATTCTTTATTGTTTCTAGATTGAATGTTTCTTTAATTATAAATTATTTAATATTAATATCAGCACGCTGTATGGTTGAGTGATGGACTTTTATTGATATAATGTATATTTAAGATCTTTTGTACCACTCTAGAGCGAATAAATTTCATTTTTTTTTTGTATGACCTTCTTATCCTGTGGGTTGTGAGGTGGAATACCATCATCAACCCTGGTGTCAGGGTTATTACTGAGCCGCCAAAGGCCCCTGACATGACTCATGTTACGACTACATACTTACATCAGTAAGTAGTAACCGGGACCAACGGCTTAACGTGCCTTCCGAAGCACGGATCGTTTTACTTTCAGACAATCAGGTGATCAGCCTGTAATGTCCTAACCAAACTAGGGATCACAAAGTAATTTTTGTGATATGTCCCCACCGGGATTCGAACCCGGGGTCTCCGGATTGTGAGCCCAACGCTCAACTACTGGACCACGGAGGCCGTTATTTTAATGCATAAGATATTCCACCTGGTCAGCTGTACCTTGATGATTATTTGCATATTAGAAGTAGGTATTTTTTGAACGTCACGATCGATTTTAAGGAAAAATATTTCGGAACATGATACAATGTCGTTAAGGAAGCTTATATTAATAAAAAAGTACATACATACATAAACTATATACGTCCCACTGCTGGGCACAGGCCTCCCCTCAATCAACCGGAGGGGGTATGGAGCATACTCCACCACGCTGCTCCACTGCGCGTTGGTGGAGGTGTTTTTATGGCTAATAGCCGGGACCAACGGCTTAACGTGCCCTCCGAAGCACGGAATCATCTTACTTTTTCGAACAATCAGGTGATTCAAGCATGAAAAGTCCTTACCAAACAAAGGACAGTCTCACAAAGTGATTTCGACAATGTCCCCATCCCAATAAAAAGTAAAATATTAAAAAGAAGGCTAATTTCGTAACCAATGAATGATGTCACAGACAGACTAGCAGAGTAGGCAGATGTGTTAGAAAAGCAGAGTCCACACCTCTTCTTCTTTTTCTTCTATCGTGTGGGTTGTGAGGCGAATTACCAACCTCATCAACCCTGGTGTCAGGGTTACTATTGAGCCGCCAAAGGCCCCTGACATAACTCATTTATAACGACTACGTACTTACACAGTAAGTAGTAACCGGGACCAACGGCTTAACGTGCCTTCCGAAGCACGGATCGTCTTACTTTCGGACAATCAGGTGATCAGCCTGTAATGTCCTAACCAAACTAGGGACCACAAAGTAATTTTTGTGATATGTCCCCACTGGGAATCGAACCCAGGACCACCGGATCGTGAGCCCAACGCTCAACCACTGGACCACGGAGGCCGTTAAAGACCGTGTTAGAGTCCACACCTGAAAGCAGACGGAATAAATAAACCAGAGACCTTCTAAAATGGTGATTTGTGTCTGCGTTTTCACGGATTATTTTCAGCGGGAAGGACATGCCCACCTTACGTAGTGATCAGTGGATGAGTCACATGTGGCGGCGCCGGCGTCTGCTCGTCACTTCATACGGGATGTCGTGGAAACCATTGATATCGGGCGAGATAACACGGTCATTGATGGCTCTGTGATATGATTTTGTTGTATATGTGTCGCGGCCAGATCTTAGAATTGATCGTTTCATACTCGTAATGTGCTCGATATTTCATGAAATATAATATTATTTGTTGGCCACATCATGATGTAGTTTGGCCAGATCAATGAACACGAAACGTTTAACGATATGAGCAACAAATGCACGATTACTTCATATGGCCAAACGTTGGTAATCATATCGTAAAATTAGTAACATTATCCACCGGTAGTGGCGCTGGTGTCGATTATATTTTAAAACTTGACTGATATTATAATCGATGAATCAATGTCCCGGGGACATCACTAGTTTAGTTTGGTTATAAGACATTACAGGCTGATCACCTGATTGTCCGAAAGCAAGATAATCCGTGCTTCGGGATACACGTTAAGCCGTTGGTCCCGGTTACTACTTACTGAACTTAGTAGTCGTTACATGAGCCATGTCAGGGGTCGTTGGCGGCTCAATAGTAACCCTGATACCAGGGCTGATGGGGTTGGTAATCCTCCTCACAACCCGCACAATAGAAGAAGAAGACTACCGCACTTATTATCAGCTCTACTTATCTATTACCTATATTAATTAGACTTATTTTCGGAATTTCGGTCTGGATTACAATGAAATGAACTTTGAGCTAATAGTGATAAGAAGCCCAAGTGATTAATTGGATAGTAATAATCATGTTACTTCTCTGCTTACCCCGATGGGAGATAAGCGTCAATGTATTGTATGTAGTTCTACTTTTGTACAGGCATACCAACCTAGCTAGAAAATGAGTTAAGCAGATAATTATTACTTAGTAATAATAATTGATGTAGTTGACTGCAGGTAAAGATTTATTTGTGACTAGCTTTTGCCCGCGACTTCGTCCGCGTGGCTATCTTACGCGGTTTAGATTTTTTCATACAAATGTTTTTTCCCGCTAACTCCCGTTCCCGTGGGAATTTTGCAATATCCTTTTTTTTTTTTTTTTTTTTTTGACGTTGGGAAATGCGTTACGCATACCACGCCGCCCGGGGGGACGACGTGGTTATGTGGGACTCCCCGGGTGTCACCACCCGGTATACCCACTAAAACCCAACGGTGTTCCTCTTTGCCGCCGTGTGGCGGGGATACGGGAACGCAATTGCACACAACCGCGTCCCCGCCGGCGGATGCCCTTTAAGGCCCAGCGCCCATGGGAGCGCGTCAAGCGCCTCCCCCTCCACCGAGGGCTGCCCGGAACACTTGGGGAGCCCTACAGCACGAGACCTATGTTGTGGACGGCGGTCCCCCGACCACCGTCCACAGGTCCCCATCAAGGCGGCGCTCGGTCGATCGCGACCAAGTGCGCCCGTCGCCGCCTTCCTGGTCGCCTGCGGCGAATCGGGAGCGAGTCGACAGAGTCTTCCCGTTCCCTCTCCGCCGCTTCCTTCGCGGACATGACTATGTCCGCGAAGGTGGCGACCACTCTCCAGGCCTGCTCGCTGCCGCTCATGGCCCTAACCATGGCCGGCAGCGAGAGGTCCGCCCCTATTACTGTGGACACGGCAGCGCGAGGGACCGCCCAAGCGGGGCACTCCTCGCGCGTGTGTCGTGCCGTGTCCACTATGCCGCTCACACAATGGTGGCACTCCGCAGTTGGTTCCCTCCTGACCACCCTAAACAAGTACTCACCAAAGCACCCATGCCCGGTGAGGACCTGCGTGAGGTGGTAGGTGGGAGCGCCAGGGCACTCGATCCAGTCCCGAAGGACTGGTCGAATTGCCGCCACCAACTCCCGGCTTGAGTTCGGGGACTCAAGCGCCTCGTCCCAATCGCGGAAGAGAGTATTGCGAGCCTCGTTTCGCCACTGACCTACTTCCAGAGGGTGCGGGATCTGTCCGCTCTCTCTGGCCTCCACGCGCCGTCTATAGACCGCCGCGAGAACTCGCGCCTCAAGTTCCCACGGCGGACTGCCCGCTATTAGACAGGCCGCTGTGTACGACACTGTACGGTATGCCCGGGCCACTCTAAGCGCCATGACCCGCTGCGGTCGTCGCAGCAGGGTCCGATTCCGGACGCTTAGGGACTCCGCCCATATGGGCGCACCGTACAGTGCCATAGAGCGCACCACCCCCATATACAGATGGCGGCACGACCCTTCGGGACCTCCCAGGTTCGGGAGGACGCTTCCAAGAGCTCCGGCTGCAGCCACCAGTTTCGGGACCAAGCGCCGGAAGTGCTCTTCAAACCTCCATCTGCCATCGAGGATGAGTCCTAGGTACTTCATCGTCGACCCGATGGCGATGGAGGTTCCGCCGACCACAATGTGGGCGTTGGGAGGTGGCGCGTTCCGAGGCCTATGGAACGCTAGGGCCTCAGACTTGTGCAAGGCCACCTCGAGGCCCAAAAGCCGTATACGGCGCACCACCTGCGCTACACCCGCCGTGGCGAGGACGCCGGCTTCTCGGTGGGTGCTGCCGCGGGCCGACACGAGAGTATCGTCAGCGTAACAAGTTACGTTGACCCTCCGCAACGTGGCCCCGCGCAACACCCAGTCGTACCCGATGTTCCACAGGAACGGTCCCAGGACCGAACCCTGTGGAACACCGCACGACATAACCCGACGAGCCCATCCGTTCCGCGTCGGGAACGCCACCGTCCTTCCCTCGAAATAGTCCCGGACCAACCTTTGCAGGTGGCCGGGAACCTCGAACCGGTCCAATGCCGACATGACCGCCTCCCAGGGGAGCGTGTTGAAGGCGTTGGATATGTCCAACGATACAGCCAACAACACGTCACCCTGGGCGACCGCCTCTTCCGCCTGCTCTTTGACGCGGGTAATGGCGTCGATGGTAGACCGGCCAACACGGAACCCAAACTGGGTGTGATGTAGATCTATATGCTCAGCGAGACGATGAACGAGCACGCGCTCAAAGAGCTTGCTTGTCTCGCCGAGCAACACGATCGGCCGGTATGCAGACGGCTGATCCGCCGGACGGCTGTCCTTCCTGAGGAGGACAAGTTTTCCCTCCTTCCAGGAGCTGGGGAAGCGACCCTGTGCCAGGCACTGGGTAAATAGGGCCCGAAATTGGCTCCCCAGCTCCGAAAGCGCTAGGGCCAGCACTCGCCCCGGCACCCCATCCAGCCCAGGAGCGGTCTTTTTGAGGCGGAGTTTAACCGCGGCGTACCGCAACTCCGCCTCAGACACGGGCCGCACCTCCTCCTCATCCGTGACGGTCACAGGCCGGGCAGACCACGCCCGACTCGGAAACAGCGTTTGCACCACGCTCTCAACCAACTGGGGTTCGAGAGTCGTGGTGAGTGGCGGAGCCCAGGGCCGGAGCTTCCGCCTTACTGCCCGATATGGTCTGCCCCAAGGGTCCCGGTTTAGGATGGCAAGCCACTCTTCCCAGGACTCCTGTTTGGCTCGTGATATGGCCGTCTGGAGGGCACTACAGGCGGTCCTGTATTCGGCGTACAGGGCAACCTCCAGAGGCCTGTCACGGATGCGACGCCTTCGGTACCTCGTGTAGACGCGGCGTGCAACGACGCAAGCTTTGCGTAATTCGCGCAGCTCGGCGTGCCACCAGTACACCTGCTTACGAGGTGGGAGCGGTCTCGCTCTGGGCATCGACGCATTGCAGATGTTAGTTAGCGATGCGCCGAGCAGCTCCGCTCCCGCGTCCACATCCTCGGTAGGGTTGGAGGTGTCCGCCAGCCAGCTCTCCACCAGAGCCGCTTCCTCAGCCAGCTCTCGGTCAAGCTTCCCCAACACCCATCGAGGGCCATCCCCAGCAGAGGACCGGACCACAGACGCCATTGTGGAGGAAGACGTAGAGACATCGAAGCTGATATATCGATGATCCGACAGTGTCTCCACGTCTACCTCCACCTTCCACCTTTGGATTCTTCGGGCCATGGAAGGGGTCGCGAACGTGAGGTCCACGATTGACCCCCCCTGTTGGCGAACGCAGGTGTTCTCAGTGCCTCTGTTCAGGATCACCAGGCCCGAAATCGCCGCCCAATCTTCCAGCTCCACTCCTCTCGCGTTAGTCGCGGGTGATCCCCAAGCCACTGACTTGGCATTGAAGTCCCCCGCGACGATCACGGGGAGAGAGGGGACCTGCGCGATTAATGCGCTAACCTCAGCGAGGGCCCGCTCAAAGTCAACAAAATGCCAGCTCGGCGGAAAATAGACCCCCACGACTGCGACCCCTCCCACAACAGCCAGGACGCATCCCCTGCCCTTCGCTACCTTATCGAAGGGAGGGGAGCCGCCAGCTGCGGGAGCAACAATGGCGACCGAATTGCCGTGGTCACCTGCCCAGTCGTCTCGAGCAGGGATCACATATGGCTCGGCGACTACCGCCACGCTTATCGACCACTCCGCCATGGTTTGGGCCAAAAGGTCCTGTGCCCTGGCGCAGTGGTTGATATTGGCCTGCAGGTAACGGATGGATGCCATTTATGGATTGGTGTCCATCCGCTCCTCTCTGGTCTTCTTGGCCTTGTGCCCCTTCCGATTCGGCACTTTCTTCTTTGGGGCCGTGTCGGTCGGCTTTTTGACGGCAGAAATGCATCCGCCGCCGCCAATTGAATGAGCCGCCGGTTTGCCCGCTGCCGCACAGACAGGGCAATTGGGCTCGGCGTCACAGTCTCGTGCCTTATGGTCCGGTTGGCCGCAACGGAAGCAGAGCCTGCTGCGGTCAACCTCACAAGAGCACTTGACGCCCACGTGCCCTGACTCCAAGCAGCGATAGCACCGCATTGGTCTGGGGCCAAGGAGCCTCACCCTGGCCGAAGTCCAGCCTACCAGGACGCGACCAGTATCCGTCACCTTTTTGGCAGCGGCTATCGGGCAACTAAGCCAGAGCGCTCCGTCGCCTCTCGGGCCGAAAACTACCCTTCCGCACTTAATCGTGTCGGCCGGGCATCCCCCCTCCCTAGCTACCGCGTCCACTACCTCGATAGCGTCGACCGAGTCGTCCAGGTCTGTGACGCGGATTTCCGCGCACTTCACAGGCCTGGCGACTCGGACTGCTTCCGGGCTGAGGACTTCCCTCAATTTATTTGCCAGGGCATCCGCTTTTTCGGCTGGGTTCTCCCCGCCAATTTCCAGCATGCGCGCTCCCGTCGCTGCCCTGCGGAATCTCAAACTGTCAATGTTGAGGTCCGCAAGACGGACGCGCTGCTTTGCATCGGAGAGTATGGAGGCATAGGAGATCCCCCTGTCCTCCGCTCCGGGCACTAGGGTCAGAGTGACCGCTGCCGTTTTTGGTGTCCGGAGTTTGTTTTTCTTTTGTGCCGTGAGCTGGGCTTTTTGCGGCTTCTTGGCAGCTTTTGCCGCCTTGCTCTTGGCCTTTCGGCCAATAACCGTGGTCCATGGCACCTCCGCCGGTGTGGGGGCAATCGAGCCTCGTGCCTCTGCAGCTTCCTTTGCCGCCATCCTCTTCTTCTTGCCCTTCCCTTTCTTTCCCGCAGGAGGGGGGGCCGGAGAAGCTTGGCTGTCATTGCCAACCACCTTTCGGGCCGTTTTACCTCGCTGACCGGTGGTTTGCCCATTACTGGTAGAGGCGGCCGGGGCCCCTGCTGGCTCTTTATGAGCAGGGTCTGCCCTGGCTGCTCTGATGTCCGCTGCAAGCGGGGGCCGACGTCGCGGTTCTGGGAGGAGGCGATCCTCGATTCCCGCCAGTCTTGCGTTCAGCATGGTGCCGAACGCTTCGACATTGGCACGGGAAACCTCCTCCAGTACTTGCCGTAGACCTGGCTCCGACGGTTGGGCTGGGCGCTGACGCAGCTCTTGCAGGTCGCGACGGAGGTCAGCGACCTCTTTCACTAGCCGAGAGTTGGCAGCCTCCAGCCGCACGACTTCCTCTGACATGGACCGGGCTCTTATTAGGGACACCGCCTCCTGAATCCCTTTGACTGCGTCTTTAAGGGCCCGGACATATGTCCCCTTGAGATTAGAGGACTTTGTGGCGACCATTGTGATGGTCTCCAGTGAAGTCCTCACAACCTTCTCAAGAGCAGCGCCTGTCTGCTGGTCTTTCTCCTCCAGCTGGGGGGGGTTGGGCTGTACAGAGGCCCTAGCCTCCTTCAATTATCATCCTGAAATATCCTGTTGCAACTAAACTTTAAGTTTACTTAGGTACCTGCATGCCAAATTTCAAGCGTCTAACTTAAGCGGTTTAGATTTTTCATACAAAAGGATTTTTCCGCTAATTACCGTTCCCGTGGGAATTTCGGGATTTCCTTTCTTAGTGCACCTCTACTGTAACTAAGCTACGTCCCTTCCAAATTTCAAGTGCCTACGTTTAGCCGTTTAGGCTGTACGTTGATATGTCAGTCAGTCAGTTTCTCCTTTTATATATTTAGATATAATATTAAAGAAAACTTTACCTGACCTTTCGAAACGTCTCGTCGAGGTAACCCACGAGGGCTGGCAGCTAATTTTGTCAAAGGGTTGGTTTAGCTGTTCAAAGGGGAAATGCTGCCGGTCTTTTGAGCACTTTGCCTCGGTGTGATACTTTGGAGGAGTTTTTCTTTTTGTAGATAACTGTATGTTGTTTTGTGTTTAAAGTAAAGTAATTTTAGAATTTTCTGTTTAGTAATTATTGTTTATAATTATAAGCGTAACGGCCTCTGTGGTCCAGTGGTTGAGCGTTGGACTCACGATCCGGAGGCCTCGGGTTCGAATCCCGGTGGGGACATATCACAAAAATCACTTTGTGATCCCTAGTTTGGTTAGAACATTACAGGCTGATCACCTGATTGTCCGAAAGTAAGATGATCCGTGCTTCGGAAGGCACGTTAAGGTCCCGGTTACTATTTACTGATGTAAGTAAATAATCGTTACGTGAGCCATATCAGGGGCCTTTGGCGGCTCAATCATAACCCTGACACCAGGGTTGATGAGGCTGGTATTCCACCTCACAACCCATACGATAAGAGAAGATTATAAGCGTTAAAAGTTTTTAAAATATTCTTGGAGACAGACCAATCACATACACACCACAGACTACAATATAACTATTATTAACTTAACTATCATAATAGACTAACTTCACTATCATTTAGCATCTTATTGGTTGAGCGTGTTTTAAGTACACTATGGAAAGCATCTCGCCCACTAAAAGGTCCTGGCGTGGTATTATAACACTAACACCGTAAATAAGACCTCCATTATATGTATCATATATTTTATATCGATTAATACAAAAACTCGTCCGAACCATAAATTAATGCTAATAACGAGACTAAATTCGTTGTTATTGTTGTGGTGCTAACAATAAAATAGGGTAGTTTCCAACTAGTCAAATCAGTTTTTTTTTATATGAAAAAAAAAAACAACCTAAAGCATAGAAAAACGTGATAAAATGTAAATGATAAAAATACGTTTAATATGTACAACGCCATCTATACTGTTTTTGCGGAATGTAGAGCCTGGAACGTTCGTCGTTCACCTAAAAAAGCAATATTGCTGTTTGAAATTTGTTGGCGTTGCGCAAATGTCAAATTACAAATTGGCTTTTTTTTAGCGTCACCCAATAGGGTCCACATAATATCAGCGTCGTGGTTCACGCCGCGACTTGTGCTGAGTGAGGCCCTTTTATCTCAGGACGTCCACCACCACCTTATGATCATTTCGACTAACATCCTTCTTGCTTTTTTTGTAACTGTTTTAGTGGAAATTTGATATGATATTGTTGTCTTTCTTTTTGTGTGTGGCGTCCTTTTATAATAAACTATTTCTATTCTATTCTTTTTAGATGAATTGCTTCAATGTGGCTTTTTTAAGGCCCCCGTTGTCACAACTAATGCGGTTGTTAAAGAATGTTGTTGTTTTGTTGCAGAGGGCAGCTCACCCGATGTGTTAGACCACAATGACGGGGAACAACGCACCAACCTGAATATTAGTGATGTTTGTAAGTACCGTTATCAAATAAACTCTTCATAAGATTGCGATAGAAAAACAAAATATTTACACTTAAAAATTGACGTTCGTAAGTGTAGTAGTTGTTAGAGTAATAAAATGTATTTAAGTAGTTCGGTTACTGCTATCTGATGTTTGTTAAAATAAAATATCGATTTGGGAAAATATGATTTGTAACATGGCAACATCGATTAAAACAATGGCACTTAGAGAGCTAACGGTTTAAAGAAGATGTGATCGCATGAAAAATAAAAGGAAAAGAAAAGAATATACATTATCAAGACTTGTTGGTGTTTAATTTGAAATAGTGTAGCAGAAAACTCGGTGAGGTGTAAAGGTGAACTAAGTTCTCCGATGATGGATGTACAATAAGCTGCAAAAGGCCAATCAGTTTCTTGCAAAGTAATAAATTAACTGATTGCACTAAATATCGTTTCTGTAATAGACCAAAAACACCTACAAAAACATAAATTTTATAATTGTGACAACTAATGGTTCATAATTTCACCACTGTTTACAAATAATTCGCTGGGCTCAGTGACTGCACTTTTGCTCTTTGATTGTACGTCTGCCTACCTCAATTGGGATGTAGTCGTGAGCTTATGTTAGTGAGAGTAACTGTTACCAACTGATTCTTGAAAAGAAACAAGAGTAGGAATACGGAATACCTATAGAGTGAACCGAAGTGTATTCGCGAGAAACTCTATGACGTATTTGTATATTTTTCCCTGTAGAACAAAGCAATTAAAATAGTTTTTGACGTCAACAAGCCAGTTTCAGACTGCAATGACCAATAAACGCTCTACCTTCATACATTCATAAAAGATTCATACACATCTTGTATAGGTATAAAAGAAGCGATAATTGTAAGGTACACTTACTCTGCCGATAATAACCAGAAAGGGACCGAGATGTTTGTTTTTTTTTTTTTTTAAACTAGTCTGATGATGTCAAGCCTTTCTTCAAGAGGACAGTCGAGATATCTAAGTATATCTCGACTGTCCTCTTTATAATTATGAACATTGGTTGATACTTAGAAGCTTGTAAAGGAACCTTTGGAATATTTCAAATAGAAAGTATTCCAAATTGGGGATGTCCTTAAAAAGGCTTAATACGATCTACTCTGAACAGGCGTGCCTGTATGAAACAGGAAAAGGTCCCTGACATGACTTATGTAACAACTACTTTCTTACATCAGTAAGTAGTAACCGCGTGCCTTCCGAAGCACGTATCATCTTACTTTTTGGACAATCAGGTGATCCGCCTGTAATAATGATTCACACGGTGGCAAGTCCAGGCCATCGCCTATGTCAGGGAGTCCCTAACTTAAGCTGATAAACAGATGAACACATAGAAGATCCTATTCCGTATTGACGAAGAATATATTTGCTTACATAATTTAAATATGTTACGCGAATAATGACCTTATGATGTAGGTACTATTGGTATGGTTATTTATTGTTCCATTGATAGGTCACGTGAATACATACCTTAGGTAAAATATATTAACTATGTAAATGTGCGGGCGGAGTTATAAATAGCCAGAAAATAAAACGAAGAAGAATGTTTTATTTATAAGATAAATGGGATTCTGTATACAAGTTGCCAGTGTATCGATCGCCAATAAATATGTTGTTAGACTAGACATAACATAGTAACTAGCAACATTGTTCATTTCAACTTTTTTCTTTTGTTTCTTGACCACGCATCATGGAAATTTACTAAACACGCGCCCATCTGGGCAGAACCATTTTAGTTCATGAGTAATCGAATCGAAGACGAAATATGGTAATTGCTTGACTAAATCACAATATCTACACTTGCCAATGCAGACTTTGACAAGAACGTAGTTGGGTAAAAAGTACGGTTCTTTTCCAGAAAAATGTACCTTTTCTATTCTGAGAGCTTAACATAACATAGCATCACGCCTATATGTCCGAAGGGGTAGCCAGAGAGAGGTATACATTACGAGGAATAATTGATCAAGTATCCGAAATGAAAATGATAACTGCTAATATTATACATATACACTCTAAGAGGTATGTACCTGAGGTACATAATTATTCAAAAATGTAATGTAATGGCAGAAGCATATATAAAACTAATTGTTGTTTGATATTGGATCACTATATTGCTTCTCTTTATTTTGATCCGAATAATAATGGGTGGATGTTGTAATTGTACCGTGGTGTAATAAAAAGGGTCACTATTTATACCCAAAAACAAAGATACAAGATGCATGTGTCTGTTATCCATAATATCAGCGTCGTGGTTCACGCCGCGACTTGTGCTGAGTGAGGCCCTTTTATCTCAAGACGTCCACCACCACCTTATGGTCATTTCGAATAACATCTTGCTTTTTTGTAATTGTTTTAGTTGGAATTTCATATGATGTTGTTGTCTTTTTTTTGTGTGTGGCGTCCTTTCATAATAAACTATTTCTATTCTATTCTAAATTAGAAGTTTAAACGAAGAAAAAACTTAACATACGCCATCTATCGTGTTTTTGGGGAACGCTGATTGGAAAGTACCTCGTTAGCACTGCAAACTACAGCTCTTTGCATTCTTACCGTACTGTATTTTGATTAGCCCTATCCATCAATGGACTGACGCCATAGAATTCAGGAAACTTCCTCGCACAAATATTACAGGCTGTCGATGCTCGCCTACCTTTGCCTGTTATTTCACCATTGTCGTAACTGACGGAAAACCCAGTTTTTAATATTATAAAATAAGTATTATTCATCTGACTTAAAATAATAGGTAGTATATGTGTAGGCATAGATACAGGTGAGTATGCTAATTTGCGTTCTGAAACAATGGGAGGAAAATCAATTTTGCAAACGTGAAAATTAATTGACTGAGCTTTGAACTTGAGTGCTTTTACTTCAGTAAGCAGGAAAATTACTTGTTATGCCTCTTAATATTATGATTATTATGTAAAGGTAAATACTAATAATTATGTACTCAGATATAGATGGCTTTCAGAGAACGGACAGTAATAATTTATGGATAGGTTTTTGCGAAAATTAATCACCTTTTGTGGTGTGGTGAAGGAAACTGGTTATTATTGTCAAAATGTTTACCATACTATGTGGCTTGTCACACTACTGCTATTTGACCGTCGTTTGTTTTTGACAATACACACTATGCATATTCACTTCACAAATATCGAACGTAGGTACAAAATGCGTTTATTTCAAGTACTTATAACGGATCTTTTACCTTCTGAAGGGTTTTGCCAACTGCACGAAGGTTTCCAAAGCAATCTAAACTGACTTATCTCTAATGTAATCGTCTCTAGAACTAGGTTTTATTACTAGATGCTTAGACTGTCGATGTTCCGACTTGAGAATCACGTAAACATTGAATATTTCACCTAAAGTGTTATTATTTGGATATATGACAGAACCTACAGCACGGTCATAATATTTATATAGAAAGAAGAAAGAAAGTCATTTATTTTAGAAATAAGTAAGTGGGTGCACAGCGTAGAGGAGTGAACAAAATAATAAAAAACCTTATCTCTAAAAAGAAAAGGGACATCAGGTCAGCAAAATGTTGTGACACTCCGACATTGAAAGAGTGCCACAACGCTTATTTTCAGATATGTATAATGCATTAAGTTATATTAATAGATATAGTATTTATTATTCTTAATTCACATACTAGTATATTAAAAAGTATTTGTTTTTCCTATTGTATGGAAATAAAATAATAATTAGTCATAATGACCATATTTCTTAAAATTGGCAAATTCTCCGAAATATTTTTTTATTTGTTCACATGTATTGTTAATTGCTGTATTCTGTAGTTACGTACAATGTTCTTAGAACTGCCAGTTACAAAGTATGTTGTTTAAAATCATGTAAATGTATGCACGATGCGTTGGTACGTGTAATTTATAATTAGTTTCTAACTTGCCTGGACGGAAACAGTGGATTTGATCATATCTCGGGCGCATACCAGCGATTTATCGAATCGTTTTCTTTTATATCTCATTAACAGTCATGGGGTGTTCTTATTTGCCTAAGATTCACCGGTTGACTAATATGGATGGCACTTTTGTATTGAAAGAATCCCACGAAACCGGGATTGGCAAGAATTGGTAGCTTAAATTAATAATTTGTTTTAGGGAAACTCGGACGACGTCGTGTGTTGTCCTGTTGGTGAGAGTTCTCAGTGCTCCCCATTTGTCTGACCAAATAGTCATCTGCGGCAAATCAATAAAAAAAAAACACGTCATAACAAACTATACACCTCTTGATACTTTCGTTGCTTATTAACAAAAAGTGCAGTTAATTCGCACGGGACAGGTACAGTCATGAGCAATATAATGTACCCACTTTAGGACTCTGTCGCACTAACATATTTGACATTTAATGAGACTTACAGTTCAATTTGTCAAAAAAGTTAATGTGACATTGTACCAAAGTGTATACACATTAATGCTCGTGACCGTAAAGTTATATTGTTTAGTGACATGGTTGACGTGTTGCAGTCGAGGCGATATCGCTCGCGGACCCGTCGTTCGCCGCGGGCGTGGCCGACGCGGCCGTAGAGGACAGCATGGCGCGCGCGCCGGCCCCGCACGGGGGGCCCTTCGTAAGGATCGTCGAGCAGCCGGCTAGCAAGGCGCTACGGTGAGTACAAGCTACTTTATTAACATTATAGTTCTTGTGCTCTGGCATGATGCGAATAAGGAGCTTTGCCAAGTTTGCCAAACGACAGTGACAGTCGTGTCAGTGATAAATGTATATGGGATTGACATGTCACCTTTGTCAATCCCATACATTTTTGTCGCTGTCACTTTTTGAATTCTTTTGCAACTATACACAGTACAGTAAATTGTACGATTTTGACAGCTGTCATAGATAATTACTATGCTATAACACAAGAGGTATTCATAACATCGTCATCATGATCATCTACCGGAGTTGGCGATGTCGATCATCGACCTTACAACACTGCCCACGTGTTATGAGTCCCCTTTAGGAGGAGCTGAGTGGACGGAGTGTCAGAATTTTCTGTTTGGTATTATTTGCTGCGTTTACTAGATCGGCAATAAAGATGGCGACTTAATTCGAAAATATTGCATATATACGGCATTTTATGACGACGCGTGTTTTATGAAGACTTATTTTGTGTGTGCCATCCATGCACGGCATAAGTATAGTCACGAGAACATTATAACCACAGAAGATGTTATTTTAATTACATAATGGCCCCGATTCCTGCAGACACCGCCTAATTTTATTTTAAGTTATATCCGTCATTTTCATATCCGTCGAAAAGGAAAGGGACGGATGATTCACAGCTCTTAATTTTAGGAAGAATGAGTAAATGAATGTGTCGGGTTATTGACTGATGTAAAATTTTTAGACGGTTGGTTTAGATTTGTGCTTAAAATTTACGTGTGTTCCATAAATTTTATGCTTGTCGATTACCCGTCCCTTTTCTTTTCGGCGGATAAGAAAATGACAGATATAACTTAAAATAAAATTAGATGGTATTTACAGGAATTAGCACCATTATCTTTGTCAGAGTGAGTAAGTTTTGCTGAAAATGGCGAGGGCGATAAGTATCTATTTACTTTCTCAGAAATGGTCCATGTTGGAACATTTTCAGTTAATTGTAAATCTCATAAAGGGAGGATCCATATGTCACCTTATGTCAATCCCGTAACAATTTTATTACAGTCACTGTCGCTTTTCGAAATCGTTTCAAGTTTTAAAACTTGCCTAAGCCCCCAGAATCTTTATTCTTGTTTGACATCAATCTATTCCCAACACTTTAATTCAACATTTTTATTTATACCTTAGTACAGGTAAGATGCCGTTGTCGCTCGGTAACAAGTGTGAAGATATATTAAAGCATTATTTCATCGTTATTTTTTGCTCATACACGTTTTCTATTCTTAGTACTTCGAAATATTCCATAGGCACATTTATATTACCTATCCCTAGAAATATACACCATCAAACGCTATTTTAATACCTACGTCATTGTAACACGTCATAATTTTGTTCGTCAATTGGTTTTTAACGATAGTTTTATTCTATTTCAGTTTTGATAGTAAGGTCGACGTTCCCTTACATAGAGTTAAGTACTTGTAGTGAAACACAAATGCTGAGTAATCGTTGAATGACGATCCTGTATCAGAGTATTTACGACGCTATTGAACTGTAATTACTGATAGTAATTACTTATCGCTAGGTTGTATTTCTTGCGGAGTGGCCAGTAAATACATGCGACGGGTTGTATGCGCTGTCTCTATCTTTTTAATTGAAATCCACGCTTAGAAAAAGTTTTAAACGGGCGAAATAACAGATAAGATATAAGAAAATTACTCACACGATATTTACAAATAACTACTATTTTCAGTTTTATAATGCTGGTTAAATAACCGATGGTCTCTCGATCTGGAAGACCCAGATTCTATTCCTGTTGGGGAACTATCATAAAAATTCTGATCCCTAGTCAGTAGCCATAGCAGACTGGTCACCCAATTGTCTGAAAGTAAGAAAATCTTTGCTTCGGAAGGCATGTAAACGTAACGCTACTTAAGCAAGTATTTAGTCGTTACATGAGCCATTATCGGGGCTTTAGGCGGTTCAATAGTAACCTTGGCAACATGGTTGATGAGGTCAATATAACCCACATAAGAGATGAAGAAGGTGAAGGGCAGGAAACTCAGAAAAAAGCAGCAGCAAAGAGCGTATTCCAATCTAAAGGGCTAGCAACGCACTTGAAACCCTCCTGGTGTTGCGGGTATCAATGGGCGACGGTAAGTGCTTTCCATCAGGCGATCCATTTGTTCGTTTGCCCCTATTATAAAAAAAAAAACCTCGCACGCAGATACATAATGGCCCCGATTCCTGCAGACACCTCCTAATTTTACTTTAAGCTATACCTGTCATTTTCTTATCCGCCGAAAAGGAAAAGGACGGATGATTCACAGCTCTTAATTTTAGGAAAAATAAGTAAATTAATAAATAACCCGGGCGAATCAAAAAGGTATCTCGCTGGTATGCAAACCATTTGACGTGTGCTGTCAACATAATTCTGTCGGGTTATTAGCCAATGTAAAATTTTTAGACGGCCGTTTTAGATTTGTGCTTAAAATTGACGTGTGTTCCATAAATATTACGCTTGTCGATTACCCGTCCCTTTCCTTTTCGGCGGATATGAAAATGACAGATATAACTTAAAATAAAATTAGATGGTGTTTACAGGAATTAGCACCATTAAATGTACAGCAACAGAGCAACCTTGCCATAAAGGCAAATAAAGTACAAAGTGGAACGAAAACCATTGAATTTTCAATTGCCGCGAAAGGCTAAGCCAGTTCCGCAAGTGGGTCATTCCCTTGCGATCTGTGGTATGACCAATGAAGCGGATACTACATCATGGTGATATAGGAGTATGGCAGGCTGCCAGCCGCGGGTTCTGTTACCTATTTATTTATTCAATCTTAATACTAAATACACAATTCATAAATGCCCTGCGAAACTGTTTGAACAGGTTGTCTGCAGCAATGAGTCTCTAATATTTAGTCATTTAACAAGAATCAAAGAACGCTAATAAGAGTAAGGGAAAATAAGCAAATATTGAGAGTTACTGAGGACAGAGAACGCAAGATGATCGGACACACAAAAAGACAATCTTAAAAAATAATAAAAGAACGCTCTTTCCTCGAATCATTCGAATCGTTATGCGAAATGAATCGAGTCGCAGTATTCAATACCAGTTTGCAAACTGGGGTAGACCTCGATAGCTGTGCGCAAGCGCAAGGATGCCGCAAGGACAAGTCGATGACCTCACTGGCTCACTTAACTAGATATGTGGGTATGGACACCTGGGTTCTTCGGGCTGATATTATTACATCCAGTATTTGTATATAATCTGTCTTTTTTTTTGTTGTGAGATGTCAGGATCGAAGCAAATGGAATTCCATAGTTTCTGTTTACCCCAGTGAGAAAAAGGCGTGAATTTATTTATGTATATAACTTTGTCTTTAACTTTGTAAAACAGTTTGACCTCAATCTCACCAGATGGTTATTGAAGATGTGGTCTAAGATAGTACGTTTGCCCAGTAAATACCTATTCACACTATTTTTAAGGTTCCAAGATTGTAGAGGTATGTGTGTATTAGAATACTACCTAATATACTACCTAGGTTAGTAGCCAACCGTGTCAGTAAAGATTGGTTAGCATGGTATGGGCATGTAATGAGGAGGGATGAAAGGCATATAACGAGGAAAGTTATGAGTAGGAATGTGGATGGATATAGGGGTAGGGGACGACCCAAGAAAGTGTGGATGGATTGTGTAAAGAAAGATATGTGTGTGGAAGGTGTGAGTACTGAGATGATGAGTGACAGAAATGAATGGAAGAGTAGTACATGTTGTGCCGATGCCACTAGAGTGGGATAAGCGCAGGGAGATGATGATGATGACGGTGAACCACAGGACCATAGAGGCTATTTATATGAACTTCGCACTAAACCAAAAATCAGAAATCAGAATCATTTATTCAACGTAATTATCATGGATAAACTTGTTGAAGGTCAATGTAACATTTTTGAATTTACGTCATTTCGCAAGGTGTTATGGCTGAGGAGAAGAAATGACAAGAAACTGCAACAGCAACACATCTTTTAAAAACCAATGAGGATATAAATTACAAGTTATTTAATAACTAGAGGAACACATTCAATACCAGACATTTTTATCATTTTTATCAAAGGAATGTAAACAACAGTGGATTGTTGAAGAAACCAAACCCGATGCCGGTTTGGAAGTGTTATTGTTTCCTCAATCGGGAACTTACAAATCAACACTACTCCATTATTGCACCATAAAGTAATACATAGTTGCATACAGATATAAGATAGACTTATTTCTTGTTTGAAATAGGCAGTTGGCTCGGTTAAAAGTTATAAAACGCTAATCAAGAAATAGAAGCCAGTCTAACATGATCAAATATTTGTGGCATTTTACTTTTTAATTTATTTTCCAATTACAATGATGAATTGCTATAAGGCCGCCCATTTGTACTGTTGCTAAATGTTTTATAAATGTTGGTATGTTTTGTTTGTGTGCAATAAAGTACCTCTATATTTGATTTTGATTTGATGAATTAAGTAACAATGAGTACGACGTTTGACCGCTTTTTTTTCTTCTGGCTTCCGCGGTTAGCGATGCGCCAATTACAAATCTTGAGAGTGATCTTGGTCTTCAATGATAATTATCGTGGTATCATTGTGGCATTTCATATTATTATTGTGCAGTCGTTAAAACGAGGAAACTTTTCAATAATAAAATATACCGGATAGGGAACGGAATTTGGAACAGGTGAGGATCAGGAGAGGAAATTGAAGACTTTCAAATTCCATAAAAAAAATTAGTACTTAAAAAGATTTTCAATTGACTAGCAAAGAGAATATAATCACTATGTTCCGCGGAGGTCCGTGTTGCTCTATGGTTTCAAGAGACGAGCACTCCAACGAGCACTCGCACTTAGTTATCATTCTGAGACTTGCACAAATCTGTTGTCTAGGTTGTCAAGCAGCCTAATGCTGATGTTCTCAACTCAAAAAGTCACATTTATCTCAGAGATGCGTTTAAATATAATCACAGAACTAAGCCACCAATGGCGCTAGCGTGCAAGCTGGCTACATTATAATACGTATCATCACATTTGAATATTTCAAAGGTTATCGGCCTCGGGTTATGTAAACTACAGATACTCGGATAACTGCCATATGGGCGATATGTTGGAAGCTGCCGGCGTATTTCCCGTACGTTTTATTGAACAAAAATCCGCGCTTCAAAAGTTTGTGGGTTTCTGAATGGAGAACCACAGACATTTTTACTTTCGTTTCCTTCCACGCACACATAATTATACCTATACCATCATCATCATCAGGCCTCATACGTCTTTTCCAGATGATTTATACAGTGTCTACCTACATATAGAACGATAATTGTCCGCCCCGCACAAATTCGTATCGGGTACCGACTTCACCCCCTCTGGGTCATATTTTAGTATTAAATGGCCGTCAGCTTTTGAGGACTAATGGGAAGCGCGGAATGATAGATCAGCGAAGTTTTTCTATTTGTCTATGCCTAAAACTTTCTAAATGTAATATAGTATAATTATAGTAAAGTATGCAAGAAAGTTGTCAAGAAAGTTTCTCAGTAAGCCGTGTGTACAGGATTGATTAGCGCTTTGCAATCTGCGCACACGCCGCAAGTTGCTAATGTCTGCTGTGGGCGGCCGGCGTCTGCGCTGAATATAACCTCATTTCTAAGAACACACTTCCAGTTTACCACAATTGCATCAAAAATAATAGGGATAATATCCTGGGTCCCATAATCCATAAGGTTATCAAATATGGCATGCGTCCGCGCATTAGTCTACAAGTAAATAGTCCTTATCATATCGTCACTGGAAAGGCAAAATTACGTAAGCGCCAAAAGGCCATTTCGAGAAAAAGCCGTTTAAAGTTTCATTTTTTCGTTTTTTTATCATAACTTTTTACCCAATTATCCAATTTAGATGATGTCAAAGTAAGGTTACATTGTTTTTTAATTTTCTATGTCCAGCAATACATATTATAACTGTTGGATTGCTATTTTAGGATATAGTGGCGCTTACGTAAAAATGACTTCAGTTTACAGTAAAGCAAATTTACTTAACCGCCATCTGGTTAAAATATTATTTGGAAGCAAAATTACTTACAGCTCTTACGACAATGCATACGAGAACGACAATATTTCTTTAAATATAATAATACTGTAATGTTAGCGGAGTAAAAGTTACTGTAACGACTTTTACACATCTGCTCTCATTATGTAAAAATTGCCTACAAAGTGATCGATTGATTATGTCAGTTCACCAAAAATTCTTTAAAGTAAGTTTTTGTAATATCTTACATGGGTAAAAAGACGTAAGAGACAAATAATTATTCTTAATACCTCTTTAAACTACTTATTACTTCAATTGATTTATAAAAGTGGCTATTAAAATACTGAAGTGCCAGAAATAAAGTTTCATAAAATATAAATAATAGCGTACAACCCGTTATCTGTTTGTAAAAGTTTCTTTTTAACACTTTCAAAGACAGAACGTATACGGACGTTCCGATTCCAAGGTGCCATACTACCTATTATGAACCACCAATGACCCATGGTCTCTGTCCGTGAAAGGGTTAAACGGTTTTATTTAGCTAAACCCGTACGGTATATTTGTATCAAAATTAGATATTGCAATTTAAGTACCTTCCTGTTGTCAGATTGATCTGAAATTTGGTACGCACCTTTAATTCCGATGTCAATACAATATAATAAAATCAATAACATTATAAATCTAAGATGGCAGCCGGTACATAAAGGGGGATTACATATTTTTCCACAACCCCCTCAATATGGGTATCAAAGATAGGACTACACTAGTAGAATACTGTCATTATGTCAAAATTTCAAATCCAAGATGGACGATATTACAAAATGACTGAAAGAAGGATGTTGCCCTTAATTTTGTCATTGTCATCCACCGTCCATAATATGCAGGGCAGCACAGTGGATCGCTGGGTGGGGTCGCTCCGCGAAGCCTGTGAAATCCCCAGGAGGCTTCTGAGCTTCTGGAAGGAGATAGGTTGGCTTACGTAGTCAACAATTACACGCATAATGGGCCACCTTAGAGTCTAAATGCGGAAAACAGAGCCCACTAACATAACATAACATATGCAGGGCAGCACAGTCGACCATGCAGTAGTATATTTGGGCTCAAAATTGTTTGAATTAGGACAAGCATACGTGGCTCTAAGTCGAGTCAAGTCTCTGGAAGGGTCAAGTCTTTTTAATTCCTCAATAATTCCCCTTATTGTTTTAAGAGTATTTACCACGAAGTTTAATACACTTTTCCATTCGCTCGAACCAGGTATTATTTAACATTTATTCCACTCCAAAGTAGAAGTGTTCAAAATGGCTGACTTGAAAGCGTTGGCCGCTTCTTCACCGCACTGGAACCTTTGACCGCGAAGAGTTTCTTTTTTAATTTTAGGAAATGTAAAGAAATCATTGGAACTTAGGTCAGGACTGTATGGAGGATAGTCAAGAATTTCTACGTTTTCCTGCTTCAAATAATCGTTTGACGAGCGGTGTGTGAGCTTGCGTTGTCATGGTACAGCATCCTGCACTCCTGCGCATCATCATGCGTCGCTTTGGGTTAGATTTTCGAAGTTCGGCGATGACTTGTGGTAAACAAATTGTGGTATACCAATCTGCATTAACCGTCCTACGATCTTCAAGTGCAATTGTCGCAACATGACCGATTTTCTCCACGAAGGTAGCCACCATCTTCTTTGAAGTGCTTCGAGAGCGAACAACTTTAGTTGGCTTTGACTCGTTTTGGAAGACCCAAACTGTGGATTGTTGTTTGGAATCAGGATAATAGCATAAATCCAAGATTCGTCACCACTGATGATGTCGTACACGTGATTTGACTCTCCTCGGTTGAACCTCTGAAGAGTTTTCTTACACCATCTGACGCGGGCTACCTTATGATCGTCAGAAAATGCGGGATGCAACGGCAAACTAGTTTTCTCACACCAAGTGCCTCATTCAATATCGTTTAAATGGTTGTCCCTGAAATGCCTAATAACGCCTCTATTCTCGGTATGTCACATGACGATTTTTGAGGATTAGTTGTCTCACAGCAACGATATTATCTTCAGTGAAGGCGGATATCCACGCTCGAATTCTAAATACCAGCGTTCGATGGCTCGCAGACATGGCACTTCATCGTGGAATAGAGATTTTAACTGTTTGAAACACTGAAGTCGCAGTAGGCCTCTTCGAAAGTTATAGAAAATTTTTCTTTGTAAGATTCATTTTCGGACATGATCTGACAGATTCAAACCAACGCTGTGACTAAACAATTGCATTAATCCTAATGCTTTCAATTGTTTTGATATTCGAAATTCCAACAAATTTGAATTTAGAGTTCTCAATTCAAAATTGGCGCTAAATATGCAAACGACAGAACTTAAAAAGTATAACAAAGTCGCTTTTTCTGTCCCTATATCCCTATGTACGCTTAAATCTTTAAAATTGCGCAACGGATTTTGATGCAATTTTCTTTAGTAGATAGAGTGATTAAAGAGGAAAGTTTATAGGTATGTATAATAACATCCAATAAATAGTGTAGAAATACTGTTATTTTTCAGGATTTTAATGTGATGTCGTAAATAATTTCATTTTTCCTCAGCATTGCATCCGAGCGAAGCCGGGTCGCTAATAAATTATAAAATCAATTCTAAAATAGTTTTACTTTTAGATCTATTGTTAAAAAATAACTTCCTGGGAAACTTACTGCTAGCCCACAAACTTGCTTAATAACAGCATAAAAATGCGAAGGCAAATTTACGTACACGCCTTACTTATTCTAAATACTGTAAGTCAAAATTACTTATTCGCCATTCACTGCATAAACATGCTAAGACATTTTTTTCTTATACGCCTTACTTATTTTAAAAGCTGTAAATAAAAATGACTTATACATAGTCTATTTTTTATTTTCAGTAGTCCAAAATTACTAATAAAATGATACTTTTCTAACTATAGAATGCCAAATTTACTTAAAGTTAATATGTAGTTATTATATAGGACCACAATATTACTTATACACCAGTCACGAAAAAAACACCAAAATCTTGTCGTTTAAGAAACTGGAATTGAAAAAAGTCAACTATTTTCAAATTTACGTAAGCGCCAAAAAAGTGCTCGTATCGCAATGCTACCCAGACAGATCGACGCAGAATGAAACGCTGATTCCGAATATATAAAAAACACAAAATACCTATTTTGGCGCTTACGTAATTTTGCCTTTCCAGTGACGATATTATTTCGATGTGATTTGACTTTGGACTATGCTTATTGTTATTTTTTGTCTATTATTTTGTTTCTCTTGATGCATTAAAGTATATTGTATCTAATGTACGGACTAACTAAACAGAACAGGGGGGTTAAAATGGACACATCCAAGCAATTCATCTAAGAAAGCAATATTAAATTATTGTCATTAAATAAATAAATATTGCTATTTGACATTTGTTTGCATTGCGCACTTACTTTTATATGCGCAAATGTCAAATTGCTATATTGCTATCTTAGATGAATTGCTTCGATGTGGCCATTTTAACCCCCCAGGAATTGAGAAGCAAACAAAGGTATTAAGTTTTTATAGTAGATGGATGTAGTATTTAAAATCATTAATACAAATATTAAGTGATCTGAATGCTCCCAGATTTCTACACTTAAAACCTTTCTTCAGATTCAAATACATATACATAGGACGACACCTATTTCTCATTAGGGTAGACAGAGGCCACGGAATTTCACTTACCTATAACCAGTACGATCCTAACACACCACTCTTGCTTTTTTTTAATGTTCATTCTTCTTCTCTTCTTCTAATCCTTTTATCCCCTTTTAGGATCTAGGGCTTGAATAACAGATTTCCACTCCTCCCTATCTTTTGCAGCCTCTGTAGCTTGCTCCCATGATATGCTGAGCGTTTTAACTGTTCACTGATCAAAAAATGTTTCTACAATATTTTAATGTAACATAACATAAACATAAACTGCCTATATACGTCCCACTGCTGGGCACAGGCCTCCCCTCAATCAACCGGAGGGGGTATGGAGCATACTCCACCACGCTGCTCCACTGCGGGTTGGTGGAGGTGTTTTTACGGCTAATAGCCGGGACCAACGGCTTAACGTGCCCTCCGAAGCACGGAATCATCTTACTTTTTCGGACAATCAGGTGATTCAAGCCTGAAAAGTCCTTACCAAACAAAGGACAGTCTCACAAAGTGATTTCGACAATGTCCCCATCGGGAATCGAACCCGGACCTCCAGATCGTGAGCCTAACGCTCTAACCACTAGACCACGGAGGCTGTTATTTTAATGTATGTTTTACTTAATAACTGGTAACTATGTAAACGAAGAAGAGAGAAGAAGAGAAGTGGGAAGTGGGTGGGTGGGGAGAGAGAAGTGTGTCAGGATCGAAGCAAATGGAATTCTATAGTCTCTGCTTACCCCGGTGGGAAATAGGCGTGAGTTTATGTATGTATGTATGTATATAAACAAAGTAACCAAAATAAAATGTCTAAGTCATTGTTTGAGCGAAGCAAACAAGTCGTAATGTTATTCATAACCTGCTATACAAAAACTTGGAATCTTTTCTAATAATTTTGTGATGAATCAATTCGCGAATTTATAATGTCATTGGAGATAAGACATTGACTGTAAACAAATACAAACTACGCGTGATTCATAGATAGATACAGGCAACCTGTGTAAACTTCCACAACCGCGAATAACTGTCATAAACTAAAGGCCTCATTAATGCCATAGCATTTATACTATCGCGCTGATCTGTGCCCAGCAGTGAGCCATATATTATTATGTATATTATGAAAAAAAATCGCTTCCGATGTGTTTTCAACAAAACACGACTGTAAATTTGAATTTGGAACATTAACATTGAATTTAAAATTCTATAAGTAATACCCACTGTAAAACGACATAACATACCATTAGCTCACGACTATGTCCCAATTGGAGTAGTCAGAGGTACATCCATCGCAAGATAAACTAAGTATCCATTCCTTACTGAGCTCCTTGTCAGACCAACGTGATAGATGGTGATCCATATCGCCGTCTAAAAGATATTTAACTCATTGGAGCAAGCCCCCGTGACTCCAGTGATTGTAAAATTAAAAGGACATTAATATATTCCTAAGACTCGTATTTAATATTTTCTCATAGTCCTTACGAAACATAAACATGCGAGGTGTTTTTTGATGAGCAGTGTATATTGACCCTTTAAATATTTGTTTATATGTGTGAGATTGTGATTCAGAATTCATGTGTCACATGGAATGTTACCCAACCGCAGATTTCATAGGAAATCTTTGTATTGCAACGATTATGTAGCTTTATGAGATGATATTTTTATTATTTTATTAACGGCCAGTGTAATTGTTGGCAATACTAACTGTTAACGAGCGAAATGAAGTGTCTAAATCAATATTAATATATAATAAGGAGAAAGAAAACACAAACTTAAATAATATAAAAATAATCTTGGGCTTGCGTTTCACTTTGCTCGTCTTGGCGGGGGCACTCCCGTGCCCCCAGATTATGCAAAATGACACCTGTGTTGAGTTTAAAGCGTTACTTGATATGATGGAGTAGTTATATATTTGGATGGTGAGCTGGTGTCGTCCATTAGTCGCGTGAAGTTATTTTTAACATGTTTTTAACCCTTACGGTGTTACCTGGTGAGATTTACAATTAACCCACTCTACCTATTCAAAGCACGTGTCTTTTTAGTACAGACTTATAAATTCATAAAATACGTAATGTAATTTAATTCGGGGAAAGTGGTCTTTGCTCTTTGGTAAAAAATGTTCGGACAGGCAAGTTATTTTTTTTTTCAATTTGAGATTTTTACTAAAAAGTCGGTTTAAAAACTGTGCGTTCAGTGATACATAAATATTGATTTAATTGTATTTTTACTTTATTAGTTTAATACCACGAAAAGTCCCGTTTAATAATCTAATTTAGCCCTGGTTCCATTATCGGACATGACCTTGGTGTCAAAATATGTCACGGCCATTGCTGTTAAGGCTGGTAAATCTGGTAATATCGCTATTACGAAATAGCACGCTGAAGGCCGCTGTCCATCACACACACGTCCTTTCATAATAGACCATTTCTATTATGTTCTATAAGTCGGGATCTCGGTCGAGAAACAAGCGCTCTAACGACCGGACCACGGAGGCAGAACTATAATTACGTATGAGGTATCCGTCTTGGTTGGTTGATGCCAACCACACTGATGATGTAGCCGGCACCTACAGATGCCAACAGCCGTTATTGTTCTCGTCATCGACATATGTAAACATTCGCCCATTTAATGCCATTACTCGATGCTGAAATGGCAATGAGCGACGCCCGCGCATCACGCGTTATAGCAGATAAGACAGACACGACTAAGGACTAAGGACGTAATGAGGGTCTTCCAGGCTCTCTCTCTCTTTTTATTTAAAAGCTGCGCTCTTGTCGGTGAAGTAATCGCCATTACTCCATAGATAGGCTACGCTAGGCTTTCCAGGCTTCGTTTCCCAAAAATAATATAGATGGCGTTGTACAGATTTAAAGTGATAATCACCTATTTTCTCATTACTCGAGTGCATAATTATTCAAAAATACAATGTAATGCCAGAAGTATATAAGATATGTTGCTTGATATTTGGAACACATTATGTATAGAATTATGTTGCTAGTTATATTGCTTCTCTTTATTTAGATCAGAATAATAATGGGTGGTAGATGCAATTGTGCCTGGGTGTAATAAAAAAGGGTCATCATTTATACCGAAAAGCAACCATAAAAGATGCATATGTCTGTTATCAATGAAATTACAAGGTTAAACGAAGGAAAATCTTTACAGCGCTATCTATATTGTTTTTGAGGAAGGTAGCCTGGGAAGTCATTGTTATCGCAAACGCATGTCGCGTCGCCTCGATATATATCGTATTGGATCTTAGGATTTCAAGACCAAGTGGTATGACAGCAGCAGCCCGCACTGCACAGTGGATAGACGTCGTAAGCCTCAATAGGCTTACGGTTAAATAATCAATACTGGACATGATTGTCGATATGGTAGCTGTGCCGCGAGGGCTGGATAGAAAGATTGAGTATAGAAGTGGAGTCTACTTCTATACTGATGGTGTGTAATGGTGTAATCATTACACCATTCTAGTATTAGTACATTGTTCACCGAGAGACGAAAGTGGACGATTACCCACGAGGGTGTCGAGTCGGGAATTGAATTTTCTGCCGAGTGATACAAAATGCTTTTAAAACCCATAAGGATAGTAGCTAACATTTTGGTTCACCTAATCATTTTTATATTGAATTTTTTTATTACAACAAGGTGGGTAAATGAGTGCTCCCTATTTGTCCGGCCAAGCAGTTAATGTCATATGCGGCAAATGAATCACGACAAAATTACTTACGGACATGGGCTATGTCTTCCTGCCTCTTCTTTCTTATTGTCGCCGTAATTAACATCATTGGTGTAAATTGAGTTTACCCGCAGCATAGATAAGGTCGATTTTCCATTTAATTTTAGGGCTAGCTCGATAAAATATATCCTTTTAAACAGATTAATATTATAAGCTTAAAAGATAAATAATTACAATTGCTTTTGTCACTTAAATGCAATGATACACATTATGCAATAATTATCTTAATACCTACCCAATTTATCACTTTTGCAATCATGAAGTGATATGAGGTGTCATTCAAAGTATATTTTATAATAACTGTGATTCAATTATATATCACGTTTGTTTGCCGTTTGTAGTGGATTATGTTAATTTACTTAATGTAGTTAGGAATTATCAACTAATGATGTTTAAGTAACAGCCTCCGTGGTCTAGAGGTTAGAGCGTAAGGCTCACGATCTGGAGGTCCGGATTCGATTCCCGTTGGGGACATTGTCGAAATCACTTTGTGAGACTGTCCTTTGTTTGGTAAGGACTTTTCAGGCTAGAATCACCTGATTGTCTGAAAAAATATGATTCCGTGCTTCGGAGGGCACGTGAAGCCGTTGGTCCCGGCTATTAGCCGTAAAATCACCACCAACCCGCTATGCTCCGTACCCCCTCCGATTGAGGCCTGTGCCCAGCAGTGGGACGTATATAGGCTGTTTATGTATGTATGTGATGTTTAAGTACCTACAGTCACTGTGGTGCTGTGGTACGCCGCGCCGGCTTGCTTCTCAAACCGAGAGCCTCGGTTCGAACCCCGGTAGCAGACTTGCACCAATGAGTTATTAATTTATCTCAAGTGCAGTTTTCACTAACACAGTTGGCTCGACCATTATAGACGGTGATACGGCTTACCACCTAACAGAGAGCTTGGTGATGTGTGGGTACATAGTTCATCTTGCGATTGATGTACCTCTGTCGACCCCTTTGGGGTATAGACGTGATTTTATATTGTTTAAGGATATCTTATCAAAATGTATTTCCCTCATCTCCCTTTGGGCGATTTGGTGAGAGATGTTCATCATAATTCCGTAGTTTCTGCTTACCCCGGTGGGAAATAGGCGTGAGTATTTATGTATATCAAGTTATGCGGACATATGCGCCGTCTGCCCGGCGGACCATTAGCACTCTAAGACTGAGTTTCCTGCATTATTATAAAACAACGTATAATTAATTTGCTCATTCTTGATAATATTGGCACGTGAATAAAATAATCATTTTTCCCGGTACATTATCACATGTTTAATGTACCTTGTACTTTGTCAGGTATTATAATAATGTTAACATAAATAGCCAATACCTATAATATGTATCGTGAGTATGGTTGAGCTATAATATCACAGTATTTCAGGCCTAAACCAATGTTGATTGGATTGATGAATGATGATGTTTAGATCATAAATGATTATCACGTGCTCAGCGGTGAAGGAAAACATCGTTAGGAAACCCATATTCCCGAGAAATGCATTTTCGGAGTTATGTGACCTAACCTGTATTGGGTTGATTTTTACTTCGCGGGTGGGAAGGACAGACAGGCAGTCGCGAAAACTTTAACATGAATGTAATAAAATGTATAGCTTAAGCAGTCAAAGCGCAGTTTACAGAGGTCATATATTATTTATACTAAGTACTAGATAAGTATCTCTAAGCACAAAGAAAATGCGCATTACTCAAGTAAATACTTATTAGGTTGCACTGGGCATGTCATACAAATAACATTCAAACATAAACATAAGTATTCGTAACATGCGTTTTCGTCCAGCGACGAGGCAAGGCAATCTTTGTTCTGATCGTAGAGTTAAGTGTCATTGTTCTGATAACTTGTGGCTCTGCCCACCCCAGTAGGGATGCAGGATCACGGGCGGCAGTTTATGTATGTAAGGTGACTGTCCTGTCCACTATAACTGGATCATGAACTAGTGTAGATTTTTTTATGGATTCTAACGCTTTATAATTAGCCGTCGCCGTTGCTCGCTAATTAACACGACCAACAAACCGGCATACCGACACACGGTACGATGGACGTTCATCTTTACAGCATCAATATTACACATATAACTTTATTTTTCTACGTTTCATAAACATTATTAATACATCAATACATAATTTTATTACTTAGCACTCCGCGTATCACACAAGGTTACACGACATATCTACACAAATTAAAAACGTAATGTTAATGCTAATCGAATTCGTGGAATAGTCGCAATAATGGCCACTTGTACGGATGAAAAACAAAGGAAGTGAGGAGAGCCGTGGATGTATAATTGTGTGTAATGACGACGGTAAATATAAAAAAAAAATCGCTGGCGGTCGCGACGCCGTTTTCCTCTTGCCAGACGCTGACCGGTAGACATGTACTTTAAACTCACTACGTTACCATAGCTAAGAGAGGACAGTAGGCACACTCCCATGCAAACAGAAAAAGCTGTAATGGTTCGAATCTCACCACTGTCCATAAATCGAGTGACGTGTGATCTAATCTTTACAAAAGGTATGTATAAAAATGGTGCCTCTCAGTAATTTTCAAGTTAGGGCAGTGAACCTTTTAATAAATGTATTACGTACACGCTAGAACAACAATAAGTCGAGTACGGTACACTCCTTAAAGAATATAGATCACACCACGCAACCGCAATGCAACCACATCCTTTCCGAAGAAGCATCGTGAGACATCGGTCCCGATTCCTTCAGGCCCCTCCTAATTTTATCTGAAGTTATACCCGTCATTTTCTTATCCGCCGAAAAGGAAAGTGACGGATGATGGATGAATTGTTAATTTTAAAATGAATGAATAACCCGGGCAAATAAATAAGGCAACGCGCTGATATGCAACCTGTTTGACGCGTGCTGTCAACTTAATTCTGTCGGGTTATTGGCCAATATAAAATTTTGGGAGGGCTTTTTAAAATTGACGTGTGTTCCATAAATTTTATGCCTGTCGATTACCCGTCCCTTTCTTTTTTAGCGGATAAGAAAATGACGGGTATAACTTAAAATAAAATTAGATGATGTGTACAGGAACTACCACTAACAACTATCTTATCTACGTAGTTGAGTAGTCGTATGTACGGAATGTGCCTACTGATCTGTTTTTACTGTGACGTTACGAACTACTATACTCGTTCACGTTTCACAACAAGGTCAGAAGTACTCAAAATAAGGATATTCAAGTTCGATGTGGCGAAAGACGGTTACCTTTGACCAATTCCAATGAGTTGGTTGGCTCAACACCCGTTAACGGCGCAATTTAGTGGATTATTCTACATATCTCCTCCGGTTAATAAAGGGCCCCCGTCCAGTTCTGCGACGTTTAAAGGCTATTTATATATTATATTTAGATATTATACTATAGTGTGCACTAAGTACACCATGTTCTTGAGACACGCGTTTCGGATGTGACGAAATCCGTATTAGGCTGGTTTTCCCTTCGCGGGTTGGACGGTCGGACAGGCAGTCGCTTCTGTAAAACACCAGACCTGTCAAATCTTCAGGTTAGGTAAGCGGACCCTGTAGAAACGTGAAAGCGCTAGAGAGATGATGATGATGACAGAGTGCACTAAATACATGCAGAAAAAATGGATAGCTGTACTTTAGTATAGTCTATAGAGATTGTTTTCAATGTTTATGCGAGAATCAGAATACTAAGATTTGGTATTTAAAATACCCGCATAAGGTGTGTAACATTAATTCCGCTAAAATTATCCACAATATGGACTATAGCATATTTATAAAACGTATGTATGGACAGGTTTTGGTTGTAAATAAATCTACAATGCGTCTCAAATCTCAAGGACTGTCGAGTATGATTAATAATGTTTATTAACATAACATGTTGCCGACATTAGTGTGCACCGGAGTATTTTTGTTGAATATATTATCACATCCGACTTGTCATCGTGTTGGGTTTGGGTCATTAAGGTCTTTTAAGACCTAAGAAATAAATTCTACAAGATAAACATTAAATACTTGTTTATTTCACCTTGATTTTCATTGATTTTGTAGCGATTTTGAATAGGTTCTTCACCTACATAAGTCTTCTTCTTTGACCATTTCTCATCGATTGGATTCTTTTTACTAATAAAATACTTTGCCCTATTTACTTACATTTTTTCATCTGTACAAATCACAGAGCACACAATATCACAATATTTGATCCATTTGTGTTTGCAATTGCACATCAGCAAAAAATATCACACTGTTTCCTCATGAACAAGGTGAAGTGTCCTTCAAATGCTGATAAGTTATACATAAATAACAGTTCTTCAATCTTACGTAATAAATCGTAAAATGTACATGAGCTAGTATTTCTTTCCGCGCAGATAATGCCTACCTATTTTATGACTTCATTTAGCTACATTGTAACATGCAATATTTTCAGCGTATGCATTACACTCGGTATAAAAAATATAAAGCGTTTAACCCACTATCATCTCACTAGTTTATCCCGTTTGTCACTGGGTTCACTTACCCATGGAATGGAAGAAAGAGGTTCGAAGGGCCATGTGACCGCGAAACACGACCCATACAAGTATGGGCAAATAGTTAATACATTGTTTTAAGTTTACGCGGTTATTATCATAATTAAAACACATAATAACGGGTTCTTACCGCGTTTAAATGGGGATATGAGACATCCCGTCATCCCGTGATCATGGCACTTGCAACAGTGTCGAAATATCGGGAGTCTCATATCCCCATTTAAACGCGGTAAGAACCCGTTACTATGTGTTTTAAATAGTTAATAGTCCAACTTTGCGCTCCACTCGTCCACAAACTTTACGACCCACGGAGCTTCGCGATCTCTTGTGCATTATAATCTGCAGGCATTATGGAATAAGATCCCTCCTTATCACAGGACAGCTAAAAACCTTAGTACGATTGGTTATTTTAAAAAAAAAATATTTTTTGTGATGATAAAATTGCAGCCTATCACATAAAATATTCATAGCCGGAAAAGTGGCTATGGAATCGTAGTTATCTGTTTGCAGGAGTAGTAGTAAAAGAGAGTGGGGTCGAACCGGCGACAGCGGTTCTCATGCAAAAGCCCGTTAGTGCCTTTCCAACTTCTTTCTTCTATTTCATGCACTTACGTAACCTGAACCATATTGAAGACTATAGAGAACCGGAGAGGAAATATGATTGGCCACCTGATACGACACGATTCATTTATAACAAACATTATAAAAGGAAAAATTGAAGAGAAGAGAGGAAGGGGTAGACCTAGGATAACATTTATGAAACAAATAAAAGAGAAGGTGCAGGTCGTGTCGTATCGGGAGGTGAAGGTTTTGGCGGGAAGAAGAGAGGAATGGCGATTACTCCACCGACAAGAGCTTAAATAGAGAGAGAGACGTAACCTGAAGATTTGTCAGGTCCGGTGAGCATTAAACCCAAACCTCACATTTTTACATCAGTAAATTATAAAACAATTCATAACGGTAAAAAACCTAACATTTGATCTTTGTAAACAGAATGATCTACCTGATACTCATGTACCCTGTGCCACAAGGTCGGTACAGCTGGTACGTCCACTTGTTTGTTTACAAACACTCTACCTGTGTCGACCATTGTACAGTCTACGACGTACAACGTAGACTCTACGTTTATGCTCTCATTATGTGCTTGCATGACTCACTGCCACACTTAATATGAACATTGTTGTAGGAATGTATTATGACTTTATGACATGTCTCATAAAGTGTATTTTTGACTGTTATTGCATTACGTAAGAAATTAAGAATGATGTCAACATTATTTATAACAAGTGCACAAGTGACTCTGATAAGCACGTGATCAGATGTCTTATCCAGTAGTTACACGGTGTTAGTGACATCGTAACGAAAACTTTGAGATGATATCAAGTGGAATTTTCCGTCGCAAAAGTATAGAACTGAAAATAATTAAATAAACACAAAAAAATACAGGAATTTTGCGACGGAAAAATCCACTTGATATTAACCCAGAATTATGAATGGTCCCTCAAAGTTTTCGTTACGTTATCACTAACACCGTGTATAATGCTATCAGATTCTTATCTAACAGATTGGCTATCAGAGAGTGGCGAGACAGACACCGAGACGAAAATAAAAATTAAAAAGTATAAGGAATATCTCGTAGTAGTAGGTATAGTAGTAAGTAGAGATTGTAGAGAGTTTGAATATAGAGATAACATGTAGTGCGTAACAAGTGATCCAATAAAGTGTGATGGATTGTGTGAAGAAGGATAAGTATGTGAAAGGTGTTGTGCCGACTTCACTAAGAGTGGGATAAACGCAGAGATTATGATGAAAATTAAATATACATAATTATCATTGAAAATTATTACAATAAGTTTTAAGTAACTGATTAATATTGAATGTATTACGTAAATGGAAGAACCATGGCTACCATAGCTATCAATTTCCTGTGGTCACCAATCACTATGGTTCATATAAATACGAATACATTTGAGATATCCGAGCAATGTCGTCAATAGTAAAACCCGGGTACTACCAAGAGTTTCCATAGCGATAGCACAAGTAGGTACTAAGCTTTTAACCTGTGTAAGAGTGTTGTTTTTTATAAAAAGTAGGCTATAATTCTGGAAGTTCCATAGCGTAGTACACATTGACAGTAAAAGTTGATATTGTATAAATATAAATGTCGGCTCTGCTCTTCTTACATTCAAACACGGAGAAAACTTTCAATTCTAGCTTAATTATATAAAATCCCGTTCGAGTTCAAAATTGTTGTGATCTTTGTATGTAACCTGCATAAAACGTAAATATTAGGATCATGCATTTTTTTTGTTTTGTATTCCTAAGGTGTTGCCTTATTCCAATATTGCTATTTGACATTTGCGCATTTAAAAGTAAGTGCAAACGAATTTAATGTCAAATAGCAATATTGCTGTTTTAGATGAATTACTTCGATGTGGCCCTTATAATTGTTACATAATAATGGAATCCATAATACTCTGTTCGGAGAACGCGTGCTTACACCACAATGTCACGGGTTTGAATCCCGCTCGGGCTCTAAGCTACTGAATTCGATTTTATGAGTTTGAATTAACATTTAGATCAAAGATAACTCATGTGACGTGGCTCGTCCTCTAATACATAGATAGCGAGAAATGTGTGTATAGTATATTCTACACCTCTGCCTACCTCTTCTGGCATACAGGAGTGATGCTGTGTTATAATAATAATTACATACCTACGGGGTTATGTATCGGACTTACCGTAGTTTATGGCAAAACCCATCTCTGGAGTAGTAATAATTAATGTTATTTTAACATGAGCTATTAATAATTGCCCGTCTAGGTTTACCCGTTACTTGTCGGAGAAGCACGCTTCGCTGATATTCGACGCCGGGCACCCCAGTGGACGGGACGTAACACCCTGGGGTTTTAGCCGGTAAGAGTCCGGCATAACCTCGTCACGACGTCTTTCCCTCCTTCAGCTACTAAAGGCCACTAGGGCCGATTGTCTCAAACATAAACCACTCAGATGCCCTTAGCCAAGGTGCGCTCCCCTGAACACAGACCAAGGGGGTTAAAAAGGCCACATCGAAGCAATTCATTTAAAAAATCAATATGTCAATTTGACATTTGCGCATACAAACAAACAAATGCACAATGCAAACAAATGTCAAATATGCTTTTTAAATGAATTGCTTCGATGTGCGCTGTTTAACCCCCAAATGTTGTACCGAGTGAGAGCCATCAGCGCTCCCAAATTGTCTACCGTTCGAAATTGAGCTTCCTTATATTGTTGCATCGTCAAAGACCTCTACGACAGCTCTACCATAGTTTATGTAACAGAAACTAGACATTAACATCATTTTTTTCTTCCCACAGATTTCGATACGAATGCGAGGGTCGGTCAGCAGGTTCGATTCCCGGCGTGAACAGCACGCAGGACCGCAAGACCTTCCCCACCATTGAAATTGTCGGACACACCGGCAAGGCGATAGTAGTCGTCTCCTGCGTCACGCGGGAAGAACCTTATAAGTAAGTACCTTGCGTTGCAACTAGATTTTTCTAAGGCCTTCGACACTGTAACTAATAAAAACGAATTCGTCTGAAATATCAAGAACGATACATGCCGAAACTCTTTCCAAATCTAATCCCTATTCTATACCTACTAGGTTTTTCGGAATCCATCTTAATTAAAAATTGTGCTCTAAACTTCCTTAACCTGGAAAGAGCAGATTCACAAGATTTTGGTTTATATAACGTCAAGGAATTAATTATTGTAAGTATAACGTTTGGATGTCGAGATAGACACTGTAGGTTCTACTTAGTGCGTCCTTTTGTACGTTTGAGGTTTTGCTACGAGTTGATTGTTTATGATAATAAAATGACGCATATTGGCGTAGGTCATGCTATGCGCTGTTACATCATTTCAAGGTCCTAGTAAAGTATAGGAAAACTTTCTGTGGTGAAGCATTCCAACAACAAAATTAGCTTGGTGTGGTTTCCATTCCTGATACTTTAGAATCGTTTTTTGTAAATTTTCTTTGCTTGGGATTTATCCATTCCAAGTTGCAGTGGAGCAGCTTGGCGAATTTCTACCATTTGATTAAAAGTTGCCATTACCAATTAATGATCTATAATAAAACGGCCTCCATGGTCCAGTGGTTGAGCGTTGTGCTCACGATTCGGAGGTCCCGGGTTGGAATCCCGGTGGGGACAAATCACAAAAAATCACTTTGTGATCCCTAGTTTGGTTAGGATATTACAGGCTGATCACCTGATGGTCCAAAAGTAAGATGATCCGTGCTTCGGAACGTTAAGCCGTTGGTCCCGGTTATTACACACTGATCTAAGTAGTCGTTACATGAGTCATGTCAGGGTCCTATGGCGGCTCAATAATAACCCTGACTCCAGGGTTAATGGGGTTGGTAATCCACATCACAACCCACACGATAGAAGAAGATCTATAACAAAGAAAATACACCCAGCGTCCTCTACTCTTGCAGGCTTACCAGTTCTATAGCTTATCCTACTAGTCACATGATACGTAGAAGTATTATTTAACTCGTATTAGCTATAATAGCTGGTTTGTATTTTACCTTAATCAAATAAATCACCTTACCTTAAAATAATCATTATTGGCTGTTGTTGGCTTCGGCCCCAACCACGATTTCCAAAAGTCCGGGACTGCATAAGCCGGAGATATGGAAACGACATAATAATTAATAAAAATAATAAATCTGTAAAGTACGAAATAACATGAAGATTATCCTTATCCCCGTAGACCTCACCCGCACAACCTAGTGGGCCGCGACCGCTGCAGCCGCGGCGTGTGCACGCAGAAGATCGACGTGACACCAGACAATGCACTGGTTACGTTCAGCAACCTCGGCATCCAGTGCGTCAAGCGGCGCGACATTGCGGACGCGCTGCGCGTGCGCGAGGAGCTGCGCGTTGACCCCTTCCGAAGTCAGTACTAAAACATGTTAAGCTTTTGTGTTACCTTGCAAACTTACTTCATTACTACATATTCTATCTGCATTTACTGCAGCTACAACCGTAACAGCGTAACTAAAGAGTATTATCATATCGTCAATTCCAATATCAGCGCCAACCGCATCAACAGTAACAGCATCTTTATCCATCAATGCGTTAATAATACGTTTAGCAGTCTCGGCGTCCAGTGCCTAAAGTGCATCAGCCACGCGATACGCGTGCGCGAGGTGCGCAATGATCCCTTCCAAAGTTAGTATATTTTATATCATTAGACTGGTTGCACTTTGGATACGAATTTACATCGTGCGTTACGTAAACGCTCGTATACTGGTCTACTACATACGTCCTATTACAAGCAAGGTTGGAATTGCACCTGCGTGTTTGTATGAGACGAATTTGTACGAAGTTTTACCTGACTGAACCGAACACGCTACAAATAACCGCGAGTTCGTCTTCAACCGCAATTCACTTAGAAGACCCTTGTTAAAGTAATATCAATATATTTGATGTCAACTACAGCAACAATAACACGTTTATTATCGTCGTTATCAACATTTTGAGTAACGTTAGCGTATAATACACGTTGTTGCGATCTTTCCAGTTCTCACTTTATCGTGTGTTGACGTTATTGTTTCTATCAGCACGACGTTATTGTTTCAGTCATGTTAACCGATAACTACATTTACATCATATTTTCATACATCCAGACGTTCTTTCTTAATAAATCCCTCTAGAATAATCACAACTACGAAAATGTCTATTTCTAAAATACAATCCAGTCTCGTGATCTTGAGAACTGCGTCAATCGGGGTTCAGTTTTCTTCCGTCAGTTTTGTATAGCTTAAATCCGTGGTTACGTTTTATTACGCCGTCAGACTGTCAATACGTCAGTCAGATGGAAAACAGACAAGCACATTGTGTGAATTTAAGCTTTATTATTATTTGACTACCAGCGGTACAGAGCATATAAATGCTTTCAGCAAAATTATTTCTGATATAAGGCGACTGAAGCTTATCGTATTCAATGTTTTAAGTTTTGTTGAAATAAATGTTTCATATTTTCTTCCAATATTTACAAAACTATGTAAACCTGCCATTGGTTTCACTATTGATCTAATGGCCCACGGTCGTTTCTTTAAATAATAATAGTCTTATTTATTTAAATTGTAAGTTTCAATTTTACTATCTCATTCGTTTTTAACACAAAGCTGCTATGGAAACTCCAATTAATCACACCAATGAATATCCCACTACACAAATCAAAATCGGTTGAACAAAGTTTTGGTGGTGGTATGACGCACGCACGCTAATAAGAAAATAGATAATATTCGAACGGATTTTGTGGTTATAAATCGGCGGTGCGCGTGACTGCGAGTATGATAGTAAAAGCATCACAACTGCGAGATGATTGTAAAATTTGTTATATGGGAGCAGATGGGGCATTGAGGGGTTTACGAGCATGAGCCTGGCGGTACATTCAACCAATCCGCACGATAAAGTTGCGCCGCGACGCGGTGCTTTTGTTTATGAGACTGCATCGTAACGTAAGAATATGTAAGTACTACCCTGTCCCACTAATCACTGGCTGCATACGGGAGTGCATTAAACTTGTAACATAAAAGTTGTGTTTTTCACAACAGCCAAATGTAACATTATTATGTACTCTGTGACTTTACGAAATAACTTACAATCATTATTGTAAATTGACTTTCGATAAATTTGTAATAGATTTTGAATTTAAATTACTCCCATCGTCAGTCGTGCTAATTATAAAATTCAAAGGTATACACCGCACCCCAATATCACTGTTATAATTTGTAGGAATCTTCAGCTTCGTGTTAATATTGCGTGCGCGCACTAGTTACGCACTGCTGCCGATCTCTCGCGAAAATACGCGGCTCTTGAGATCCGTGTGAAACGGAATATCTCGCTTACTACTGGATTTATTTTATAATACTGCTTTCACTTGGAAAAACGAATCTCATTATCGTTGTTTCCGTCCTAACCTGTATTGGGCTGGCTTTTCCTTCGTGGGTTACAAGGTCAGACAAGCAGTTGCTTTTTTAAAAAATCATCATCTCAGGCATCTTTATCAGATGATTCAAACAGCGTTTCTGTGGCAGCTTTTAAAATGGATGTAAAAAATAGGACCTGTCAAATCTTCAGATTAGGTAAGCAGACCCCGTAACCTGAAGATTTGATAGGTCCAATCTTTTAGAGAAGTGACTGCCAATCTGGTCCTCCAACTCGAACAGATGACCAACCCAATACCGGTTAGGTCACATACGTTCCTCACTATGTTTTGTCGGGGAAAAGTAATCTGCGGGCGTGCACCGCTTATTATTAAAGTAGCAATGTTAGAAGCGAAGTTTTTGAAATTGCACCACTCGTGTGGTGCAATTTTGGTAGGCTACCGACCCGTTTATAATGCTACTAGGCCTTAGTATAGTACTACTATTTATTATGGGATGCTACACATGATGTGACCTCATAATAAGCACTGCCACATGCCTGGAATGATAAGCAGTGTTGTTCACTTTAACGAAAGATCGGCCTTCGAAACCATTTCATACAGATTAGAGAATATTTTCAACACTATAGCAAGTCAAAGTTCCGAAGCGTGAACCAAAAGTATCGGATCCTGTTCATTCAGGGTTCATTTACGCTTTATAGTAGTGTGCAAACTGCAAACTATGCAAACACTGGAAAACTGCGTCAGCTATGCGAACTAAATTAAACTAACTTAGCTCGCCGTCTGCAACCGGTATAAGAGTTAAAATTCAGAACTCTTAAACAAATTGAGCATCAGAACTTGTCATGCTTCTTCCTTGTGATACTTTGGAATTTTGCCTTGCTATAGTGTTGAAAACATTGCCAAATCTGTATGAAATGCTTTCGAAGGCCTAGGGTATATTGGACTTGACAGGGATAAACGTTCACATACGCGTAGATTTAGTTTGTCTCTCGAGGAAGATCTCTTGCGTCCTCTTAAAAAGGGTAGGTACCTTAGTTACCTATATCGATGACATTACAAAACGAAGTCTTGGGGCAACATTTCGTGTGTAATTCGCAAGAGATATAGGTATAGTTCATCATTCTGGGAAGATTTCTTTCTTGCGTTCTCTTAAGAGTATAAAAAGAAGTCCTACCTACATCGGTGCCATTACTAAAGCGAGGTCATTAGACCCTGAAGAAACATCTGGTGTCTATTTCTAGAGAGAATTCCGCCAACGAAAAAGTCATCTCTTTTTCGCGCTCGCTCGTTAACAGCATTTTCTTGATGTTTGTCTTCAACTAAAATACTTTAATCCTTTTTAAGGATCACACGATCCTTTTTCCGTCCTGTGTAAGTCCTCCTAGGTACCCGCCCGATTCAATGTCTACTTCAGTTTTAGAGAACGGGTCAAAAACGTAGTAGCTGTACGTTGCAATCGTATCGGGCGATAGCGAATCCTATATGTCTATCCCGTGTCGTTGTTTAAAAGCTGTTAGTACGTCGTTCCACTATTGGGCAAATACAAATTCAAAAATATCTTTACTTAGTGGGTAACATAGTTACACTTTGGATAGTATTTTTTTTTACATAACTAACGTCTCATCTGCAACTACATTCATCGAAGACTCGATCTAGTAAAATATAAAATGTAAGAATTTATCTCTTCATATACGTTCAAAGAGAAGGGAATACCTATTTTATAAAATCAATTTCACCGATCTGGAACATATGTTGGTAGCGAGTGTAGTCGGTAGCGAAGTAACAATGCGCTATTCCCGGCACACGCCGCGCGCTATTTCTGCGCGCATGCGTGCGGAGCGTGCCCGTGACGTCATCTTCGATTGATCAATGTATGTAAGATATTGGTTGCTGCAATATACAGTCTGCAATGAGCTGTGTTAATCTGCTATAGAGAATGAGATAAAATAAATATTTTAGACAAACATTTTAAATCTCTATAGGAATTACTCCTCAGCGACTTGGCTTTTAATTAATGCCACGCGCGCGCCTGAAGAAAACTATCAACCGGAAGAAAACCTCTGTTACCATGAACTATTAGATGATTTATCTTCTCTTCTCATCTTCTATTTGAGTTAGAAGAACGATGACCGATTTCGCTAAACCTGGCCTCAAGAGCTATTCCTAAAAGACATCAACATAACACCTGTCTTTTCATTCTCTGAAGCTGCATACCTAAGCACATAAATGATGTTATTTGATTGCCAAGAATGTTCCACATTAATTAATAACAAAGAGGTACCATAAAGTCTACATAGGTGGAAGTTATAAAACATAATGGAAGTAGACAAGTGGGCGGCGGAAATTAGAACTGTTAGATCTAATATCTGCGCGCTTCCGTCCACTCTACTACGAACAAGTTCATGGTCACTAAAACGCTTCGTATTTTTTGAGATTTCAGATATTTTTTTCAGAAATAACTCATATTCACACCCAATAGTTAATTGCATTCCATTAGTTTAGTAGTTTAGACACGAATAGAAGAAAGAGGTTGGAAGAGCCAAGTGAGAGCGAAACGCGCGCCATACAAGTATGAGTAAATAATTCATACTTCAACTTTACGATATAACCAGCAGGGCAATAAGGGCCTTATCACAGGAAAGCTAAAAACCTTGGTATGATCGGCTATTTATCAAAAATATACATTTGTATGCAGTATCTTACGAAAAGTAATGATAAGCCTACAAAAGACCTACGTAAACTATGGTTCACCTGGGTCATTACTCAGTAAACAGGTCATTACTCAGTAAACAGTAAATCCATTGGTTTACCATAAAACTTTACTTGCAAATTGAATTAGAAGACTTCTCGCGACCAGAGGTAACGGAGTCATTACTAAGAGTCGTAAGACCTAATGTTCTTTAAAAATCCAAACTCCATTGTTTAACTATTGTGTCTGGATATCTCGGCCTTAGGAGGATGCAATATACTCTGGGGGAAGCTTTTTCCTTAGACATCTGTTAGCTAGTCTGGGTATTCTTTTTTACTCTAAAACGTGTCACCAGATAGGGTGGAAGTAGGTAACCTTGTTTAAATGGTGATCTATAAGAAGCGCCATGTATTGCTTACAGCGGGTTACGCGCACCGCAACCAGCCCCAAGCGATCGACCTGAACGCGGTCCGATTATGCTTCCAAGTATTTCTGCCGGACGAGGCGGGCAAGGTGCGCCACTCACTGGCGCCTGTGGTCTCCGACGTCATCTACGACAAGAAGGCCATGTCCGACCTTCACATCCTGCGTATATCCTCGTCTGCTGGAGCTGCCAGGGGAGGCACTGAGCTTATACTGCTTTGTGAGAAGGTATGCTCTTGTTTTCTTTATTTTATTTTTTTATAACACTTCATACATTACACATAAATTGGTTTACAAACATCGCTAAACCTAAACAGGATTGTCTCGGTGCCTTCTTCTTCGGCATACGCCATGCTTTCTCAATATTACATTTAAAGTACACAAAACAAATCTGTACCATAACTTTTCAGGGCTGTGCTTTCATATATTTGGCCCTGACAAGCTGCATCCCTGGATTTTTATCATATTCTACAAAATGATCGTCGTTCTCCCCAGGTGACCCGCGAAGACATAGCGGTAGTGTTCTACGAGGAGCGGCGCGACCAGGGCGCGGGCGGCGGCGGCTGCGCGGCCGTGGTGTGGGAGGAGTCGGCCAACATCGTGATGGTGCACAAGCAGGTCGCCATCGCCTTCACCGCGCCTGCGTACCGCGACCCGCATACGCAGGAACATGTTGAGGTAGATAGATACTTAGATAACAAAAAAACTATTTCGTTTGCACTCTACATAAGATAAAGAAAAAA